>NC_073745.1:320937465-321151986 GCF_029784135.1 Toxorhynchites rutilus septentrionalis | reverse complement strand
TCTCTTTTTCTGTTCTTCTCTCTTTCTCCCTTTCTCTCTCTCTTTTTTCTGTTTCTCTTTTTCTCTCTTTCCCTCTTTCTCTTTCTCTATTTCTCTCTTTCTCTCTTTCTCTCTTTCTCTCTTTCTCTCTTTCTCTCTTTTTCTCTTTCTCTCTTTCTCTCTTTCTCTCTTTCTCTCTTTCTCTTTTTCTCTTTTTCTCTTTTTCTCTTTTTCTCTTTTTCTCTTTTTCTCTTTTTCTCTTTTTCTCTTTTTCTCTTTTTCTCTTTTTCTCTTTTTCTCTCTTTCTCTGTTTCTCTCTTCCTCTATTTCTCTCTTTATTTTTGTTTTTCTTTTTTTTTCTTTCTCTTTTCAAATTTACAAGTTGTAAGCGTTCAAAATTTTTCTTTTTTTTATGTAACACATTTTGTGCTAAAACGAGTATTCAAGGGGAATTCTATTGCATTATTGGATTTTTACAAGAACTTCCCCCGTGAAATTGTTAGAACGTGGCCGGCGTTGTTATTCAAATCATCGAAACCTGCACAATGAGAATGATTTGCAAATTTCGCTGGTTCAGGTCAATCACGAAGAGCAACTATGAATTGTACGGTTTACCCAAGCTCAAACTCAAGCTCATTTTTTGGATTTGTACAAAAAAAAACTGGGGTAGATTTAAGCGAAGGTTGTGGTCCACCCGGATATTCTGGAAAAAAAAACATCGCGGGAAATCCGTAATTGAAAGCATGTAGTACGACTATTCGAAGTTCTAGATTTATTTCAATCATACATTTATGCGACTCACGAGCTGAATCTGCCTGATATGCATATATGATGTCAATTAGCTCGATTTTACGATAATGTCTATCGTTAAACCGATGCTTGTATTATCGAAATACCACTTAATCTATTGTGATGAAAAAAAAAAGGGTTTTACGCTTTTTGCACGATTTTAGATGTACACGATGTATGCTTTGATCGACATTATATGCGATTGCGGCTCAATCCCATTTCATGTACGCCTTAGGGTGATGCCAGAGTGAACGCGACATGCGATGCGACACTACGTGATTTTTGACAAGCCGCGCGGTGTCGCGCGACCAAGCTCCGTTCATTCAATTCTGGCAAAAAACTATTTCAAATGCCAGAGTAAACGCGATGCGATGTGACCCGACAAGCAAATTTCTGCGCGACACAATATCAACCTTGACATGCACAGCTTTTTCACGCGATGAACACGCGACAAGTGAATGTCAGTTTTATATTTTGTTTACATCATGGCGGAAGAAGATGTGTCTGTGGATGTGGAAGCACTAATCGGAGGAGAAGTGCACTTTGGAATCAGCAAACTTGACACTACAGGAACCGGGTTCTTGTTAGTAAGTGTTGGAAAGAAGTTTCGGATGAATTAGGAATCACTGGTAAGTGAGACAAATGAAATTGTTTGAATATATATTGAGAGGATTTTTCGAATTTCAAAGTATGCTGCAAAAAAAAAGGAAAAATTTACGGAATAGTTTTGGCCATGAACTGCGAAAGCTGCCGCAGTCGAGATCTAGGGATCCCGGTGATGACAGCATTTCCACTAACTGGCCATACTTCAGTAGTCTGCTATTTCTGAAGCAACAAATGAAGCCCAGAATCCCGTTGCAAGAAACCTAGAAACACAGAAAAAGGAATTGTGAAATAATGCCAGAAAACTACGTGAAGGGGAAAGAGATTCAAAATCGAACATAAAGATTATTTATGAATATATTCTTACCTCTGTGTGATCAAAAGTTTTTCGCCAGGCTCAATTGGAGTAATAAATGAAGTTGGTCCACTTTTTCATGAGAACAACTTCAATATGTCCTAAAATATATTCGATGCTCATACGGGTATAGTTGCGAAATTTGTTCGGATCTTTAACCAGGTCTTGATATAGATGGTGGTATTCACCGTATTCTCCTCTTTTCCTATTGATTAAATGGATTCCGAAGTCTTTTATGTTTCAGAAAAAAAATTACGTACGCTTTCGGACATTAAATATTCTTCGTCAGAATCCATTTCGAAACTTTCGAAACACAAAATGAAAATAAAACCTCTTGTTTATATCTGTCGCGTATGTCTGTCGCATTGAATCGCGTCCACTCTGGCCACTATGTCGCTTTAAAAATCGCGTTCTTTTCGCGTCGCAGCGCATCGGGTGTCGCGTTCACTCTGGCCTCACTCTTAGAATATGCAAAGTTAATGTTTGCAGGGTAGTATTTTCTAATTCTTCTCATATGTTAACTCTACCCGGAGGCAGTGCAGCAATCCATCACCGTCACCATAGTCACTCAATTCCTTTCACGGCGTGTCAGATCCGAATAGGGGAAGTGGGGGCATAGTGGTCACCCTAAGGAATAAGCCCATTTCCAGCGCCCACATACCGATTTAGTTCCCGTTTCTCGAAGAACATTTTAGTTCAACTCATTGTTCTTCAAGATAGCAAACGGATTTTACCATAAAAATTCAAAATAATAAAAAGGTGAAAAATCGAACATTTTACTTGCTTGGAGGTAAAGTGGTCCCCTAATGGGGGCAAAGCGGGCACACGCACATATCAAGCTAAATGGGATAGATTTATGCGTTTTTTTCATCCAAACTTGTTCAAATCATATTTCATATAGTAGGTACATGAATGAAATAAGCTTGGCATATTCACCTAGAGTCTCAATTCAAATTTTCTCATGCATAAAAAAGTAGTAAGAAACACAGAACGTTCCGCATAATGAGGCTTGGTTTAGTTGGAGTGGCATATTTATCCAGGGTCAAAGCCACAGAAGGATCTTTTTCAAGAGCAGAATGTGATGAGGTATATCAGCTTTAGTAAACAGAACATTGTAAGTCGTTATTCATCTATGACCACTTTGCCCCCAAACATCAAAATATTTTCTATGCTAATTAATCGCTGAGATTGAACAAAATATCTGTTCACCTCTCCTAGAATATGTGAACAGTCGTCCAAACTGATGATTTGTCCAATATATCAGATTGAATAAACTAAATTTCACGAGAAATTTCTTAGATACCATGCGCACAGAACTACGGCCTAATGCTTGTTTCGCTCTCCTCAATCATTCAACTTGAATGAAAACGCTATCTGGTTCTATTAACATGATATAGAACATGAAACAAAGTATGTGCGTTTTTAGGAATATATTATTAGGATATATATGTGCTAACAATTTCGATGAAGTAATTGCAATCGTGAAACAATAACATACTTTCATTATAGTGAAGGTGAAAAATAGAAACATTACAACCAATTTCACTTCTCAACGAACAGACTTAGCTCCAGGGCAGGTATGGTCACAATTCCACATGCAAATGTCTTACCTGCTGCCTACGCGAAGGTGGAAAAAAACAACCCATATGACATTGAGTGACGGTTAGTTGGCTGATGATGGGTTGTAGGCTTCGTGCAGAATGTTATTGTTCTTGGTTTAAGACCTTATTTGATATCCAAGTGAGCACATACACCGCGGTCAGAACAAACCCAACGTATTTGTCAAGGCCATTAACTTCCACCATCCTCGAGCGTGCGCGTTCACATTAGAGGCACACAAATGAATGTGTGAAAAAGTGATCGCAAAATTCCTTCACGCTGGGTGGACCTATGTCTCCGTGGGGGTGGCTTTCCGGTTGGTTTTTCCAGCAGCTTGTGCCGCATCGATGGATACGATGGTTGTTACGAATCCATTACTACTAGGCGCAAAGAGCGCGCGCTAATAGTGGTTAACCTTGGGCCCTTCCAGCAGCGGTTTGCCTGACGACAACGGAGTCTATGGCGACGGTTTTCATAGGTCGTTGAGATGGTGATCGTGCACATTTCGCGTTCTTCGGAGCGGGGAGAGAATCGAGGATCACGATGACGACAATAATGGGCACTCCACGAAAATTCCTGGTGGAAACCGTGCAGCTTGGTGGAAAGAGATCATACGTCGAAAAGTATGAGTGTGAGTTTCGCCACTCATAATTTGTAACAGAGCGTACAAAACTACACACGAACCATCAATTACTGGTTCTAGTTACCCTTGCTCTGTTTGGTAAACTTTATCTACGCAGCTGCAGAGGAAAATTGAACTGGTTTCAGAACAAGCAGCGAAAAGACCCCACTTGTTCTGCTTTAAATTCATTGAGTTCATCATATTGCTCTGCAGAGTTATGAAATCGAGGAAAAGTTAGTTGAATCTTCTCAAAGCTGAAGAGTAAACGCTGAGTGTCAGTTCTAGTTTAATTTATCTTGATAACGCTGCTCGAATTTCAAAGTTTCCCTATTCACTCAATCGATCCAACGCCATCAGTTTCGAAATCATCAAACCCCAAAAAGAGCGCCCCTTTAAACATAGGTTCGGATGTCGCAATCGACAGTCGACATTTACCGTCCGTATCTCGGCCATCGCGTGTTTTTCCTGATAACAGCAGCCAGCAAACGATTCGCATTTGCGACGACATC
Organism: Toxorhynchites rutilus septentrionalis; assembly: GCF_029784135.1. Classification (NCBI taxonomy): domain Eukaryota; kingdom Metazoa; phylum Arthropoda; class Insecta; order Diptera; family Culicidae; genus Toxorhynchites; species Toxorhynchites rutilus. The sequence continues at coordinate 321,147,530 of NC_073745.1, read as the reverse complement.
AAATGAGCATCACCCCCGCAAGGTCAACTGATTAAAGTGGACAATTTTGTCAATTTTCGCACCACTACCCGCGGCTTTCTCATCGTCGTCATCGGTTGCGAGGAGGAGGAGGAGGAGGAGGCAGGAAGCGGAGGCGTTCCATCGTTATGGGATGATTGATTCGCGAAATTTCGCCATCGATGTGCGTATTTGTGTGGGTGCGTGGGACGATGTGCATCGATATCAATAAACGACATATATTAGAAGTCACATATAGAGTGAGATCGGATCAAAATCATATACAATATCGACCAAAGGATACATTGTGTACATTTAAAATCGCATAAAATGCGAGAACCATGCGAAAAATTGTAAGTCGTATCAAATTACAATCGTATAAAATATCAATCAAAGGATGCATCGTGTGTATCGAAATCGTATAAAATGCAAAGCACGATTTTCTATATCATTGATGGATTAATTCGTATATCGGCATAACGATCATCCTAGTATCGCGTATTATACGAGGGTCACTATTTATATTTCGGGAATAGGAGCAAAAACAAATAGTTAAGCTGCGATTATATTTTCATTGTTTTTCAAAGTACTCGCCACGATGATCGATACACTTTTGCATGCGCTTAAACCAATTTTCAAAGCATTTATTCCAATCGACACGAGCCTTTTTTTTGAGCGATTGTCAAATTATGTGGGATCCAACGTGAACATAATTTTCGCACAACTAAGTTTTCATGTAAAATCGCATATATGCTGGTGGAACTAATGCTTAGGGATGCCTCAATCTCACAATAGGTTACATGACGATCTTGCTTAATCATTTCGTGCACATCATCGATGTTTTCTGGCACTACAGTCGATTTTGGACGACTTTCACGAAACTCGTCGGACAGCGAACTACGACCACGATTGAATTCACTATACCAGCGATACACAGTGGTTTTTGATGGAGCTTCATCGCCAAAAGTCAAATTAAGTTGATTGACGCACTCTTGTTGTGATAATCCACGTCGAAAGTCGTAAACAATCATCCAACGAAAATGTTCACGATTCAGTTCCATTTTTTGCCGAGACCAAACTTTCAACTAAATATAAAATAAACAAACAGCGTCCGTATGACAAAATGTTCTGAGTACGTATATCGTCAAAAATGTCAAACTTTACGATGTGACCCTCGTATACACACATTCCATTCATTTTATATAGCATCGTAGGGTCAAATTGTATATCAGTGTAAAAGACATGCCAGTTATATGCATCATATATCATTCAAATGTGTCTTGGATGCTTGTATATCGCCTCCAATTATGGCTATTCACACGATTTTATGTTTGCTGGGACATGCTGTGGGAAATCGTTCTACAGTAAACCATTTTAGATCGTAATAGAGGCCATATTACTTCGTATTACATATCTAGATCCGCCATGTCGTATGTACAGTGTCGACGTCTGGTGATGATATGGTGATTTAGGGAAGCTAATTAATCTCTATCAGATCAGCAGGCCTAGAGGCAGCTTTAAATTGGTAAAATTTGAATGAAAAATTCAACTTCATGTTAGTTGAATACTCAAATCACGTAGCATTGAGCATTAATTGACATTTCCACTAAAATACAATAGACGATCAGAAATGACGTATTCGATTGCATCTCCTTCTTTTCATATGTACGAGTTTAAACTGTTCTGAAATTATATTTCGGATGGCCGTGCGAGATAGCTAGACAATCCAAGCAATCGGAGTTCGAATCTCATCAGAGCAATTTTCATTTTCATTTTCATTGTCACCACTTATTTTAATCATTTATATCCCACTATATATATCAGGCTGTTTCGAATGATTTTACTCTCAAAGGACAATCGCTTCCTAAGCTTCGCTAGAACCACCAACGCACAGATGGGTAAAAACTTTTACAACGTCCTGATACATCATTTTAATCCCACAAATATTCTCATACATACAAATGACGATTCGTGAGGTTATATTCACAGTTGACGTAAATATTTTTCGCCATTTGTTTTTTTGTGTTTCTGTCTGTAAGAAAACGTATATTCGTATGACAATTCTTATAAGATGCGTATACTAATCGTTTATTCATCCAAACTGATTCGCAAGTATTTGCCAAGTACGTATATGCCAATTAGGTGCATCATATACCACCCAAAATATTGGATAAATAATGATGTATATGCGCTTGTTATACGATTTAATGTTTGCTGGGTTCTTCAATAAGTCTCAGCTGGTCCACTTCATCTATTGTACAAATACTGTGCCTGCGAAATTCATCCAATTCTTGTACTAATCAAACACTCTAGACGGTACCGGCAACAAAATACTAGCGCAGATATGCGTTACCCACTCGCCAATCGCTTAGCAAAAACATGCTTCAAGCGTGGAAGTTAACCCATCTGCAAATTATGCAAGTGCCTAAGTCCGAAAAGTCTCGGACCATCGCCACACAGTTCATTTGCATCAAGTTCCGATTCTCTGCATCTCAACTTAATTGATTACATTTTGTACGTTGAAATTTTATTTGACGGAAATAGATGAACAAAACATAACCTTTTTTGTCATTATTGCAAGAACTGAACATACAGTAAAAATACGAAAGCAACCCTATATTGATAAATCCCGAAAGCAGGATCGATGTTGGGCCGATATTCTGCTATACATTTTGACACTTGTATTTACCATTTACTCACGTAGAATGTACGAAAAGTTAGTATGGTAGAAAATGACTGTCGAATCGGTACTAGTCACTATAAACTTATTTATATAAATACTAATTATATGTCTCAGTGTATTGATGATTATAAATCCGTGATGCATTGGAGTACCCCTCGTCCATTTTGTTGTTTATACTATATTTGACGTTTGACTGCTTTTTAACTGGGCTATCCGCGTTGACGGCATTGAGCTTCGTATTACAGAATGGGGGAGTAGGCATGACAATATGGGTTTGCAGAAGAAATGAACACACTTTTGAAATAAAAATTATGAATGAAAATTATTTTTCCCAAATCACATTAGTGCTCTATGTAAATGAAAATCCCTTTTGCTAGCAAGTACTGAAAAAAATCGTATCAAAATTGTGTCTAAAAAGAATTTTATATTATAATGGTAAGTTTTGAATATCTCAAAATTAATAGAAAATAGTTTAAATTAGGGTCAGAACAACGTACTTTTTTTATCCCATTTATTTATTTAAGGCTCATTAGCATTTCAGCTGTAACAGAGCCGAATTTTAATCGTGTACATGTCACATGGTTATCATATCTATAATTAGCACATTACACAGTTGCCGTTCGCCAGTACTCCTTCTATACCATTACATATGGTACATTCACACAGTAGCCATTTAGGCGTAAGAGTATTCTGTCTGTTCTTCCATTATCCAGTTGGACCACCGGACAGCGGAGACAGTTGATTGATCATTGTTGAGTTATTTATAGAACAGCAGCCCGATGTGTCTTGCAGAGCAGAGCAGTTGTATGGATGAATCGATCTTATTTCGACCGTGGATCGATCTCCATCGCTGATGATTGTTGCGTGGACGAAGCTATTCTGTAACAACACAAAGATGGTTAATGAGGGTCCTGAGTTTTGAACTCACGATCGATCGCTTACTAAGCGAACGCGCAACCAATGTGGCTACGGAGACCCCCTTACAACGTACTTCTAGTAGGTAAATAATGCCCAGAAAAAAATTTCATACAAATTTTAGTCATTTAAAACTGTCTTAGGGTCGACTAATCTGATTGAGAGGAGTTGGCCTCATACAAACTAATGTCGTATCCAGATGTCGACACCATTCCGCTGTCAACGCGAATACCCCAGTTAGCGAGCGCCCAGCTAAGAGACAGCCCAGTTAGTGAACAAGTGCTGTATTCGTTTCCTGTGCCAAATTCATTTGCATCATATTTACTTTGCGTGTCGTCTAGACGTTTTGGGAACGACGGATGACTTGGCGGTTTCGGCATTCAAATGTATTCTTATCACGCCAAAAACGAATTGTGTGTTTTCGAAACTGAAATAAATATCCTCAGCAATCGAAGGTGAGCTGTACGTATCTCTTCCCCTCATAATGTCATCTCACATTATGCAATATCTGTTATCTCGAGCTTGACCTCGAGGTTTTTTTCTCGTCTCTGAAATAAAACAGACCATAACTTCACTGGGTGTCATTCTACATGTCACCCTGTCAACCCCCCCAAAGCCAATAAAACCGTAAACCCGCATACTGATATATGGAAATTTTATATGCGCCAGCTATATTATGCCAGCGAACGAAAGTGAAAATGAGATAACCTTACTTTGGTGGTGGCGGCCTGCTTCCGAATCGGAAGTAAGCTACTCGGCGGCGCTCACACTGTCTATGTATATCGATCGCATTTTCTTCGTCGTTTTGCTGACTTTTCCTGCAAGAAGAGCCCAAGAGAATTGTGTGTGGTGTTTCGCTGTTGCCAAGGGACGAACGTACGTGTGTTTGTGTGTATGTGTGTGTCGATTTCAGAGCTTCTCGGAAGCTTCTGGCATCATTTGATGGCAGAACGGAAGCATACGGAATGTGTTACGAGTCTGCTATGTTTGACCAACGACGCCGGGAGCCAAGTTTCCAAGTGCGTTGCAGGGGGCCCGTTTGTTGACCCAATTTTTTTTGGGTCGGGTCGGACTTGCCAAGAAGAAAAGGCTGGAGTGTCAGGAGAGTGCGGTTAAAGTGCGGCGACATGAAGAGAAGCTTGATTGATTTTCCTGGTTAGTGTTGCCGGACACAATTTGTCTGTAAAAATTATTAATAAAAATTTGATTACTTCATAGGTATGTGTTTCAGTTTTTCTAGTTACCTAATAGTAAAACGTATACAGATCGGACTCGATTATATGTGATTCGAACGTATACAATTTAGACTTGATTATATACAGTAAAAAAAACTTTTTTTCATGTTTCAAATATAACTTATTTTAATCGGCAGGCATGCTAAACGCTTTCGCTTATTTGTTTTGTTTTTGACCGAATCAGCTCATTCTCTTTCGACACAATCTATGCTTTGAGTAGAAATTGTGATATTTTCGGTTTGTTATTGTAGTGCTAGGTACAGTGAAAATTGGTATGTCTTTTTATTGTTTGATTCATTTCATCATTTCCAAGTACCAATGACCGATAACGGTAATTGAGATGCATGTAATAACAATGTGCATAAGCATAAATAGGGGGGTCTTTTTAGCCTAATTGGTTGCGTGTCCGCTACTAAGCGAACAATCATGAGCTTATGACTCAGGGCCCTCAACTGACCATCTTTGTGTGATATTCTAGCTACTATGTCCACGCAACAATCATCATGTGATGGTGATCCCAGCCTCTCACTCCACATACGATCGATCTGCTGCATCGGTAATTGGTGCTATTTATAAACACAACAATGGAAGCCTCATATCAACAGTCCCGCTGTGTCCAACTGTGAACATTCGAACAATGGGAATATTCTTACGCCGAAAAATGCGACATGTGTTGTGTATCGATAGAATAGGAATAATCTAACGTCTAAACGGTTAATGTGTAATAGATAAAAATGAGTATCGATGAGATATGAATACTCTTACGTCTAAATAGCTACTGTGTAATATACAACATGAGAAAAATGTACACGATGAATTCTGCTCTGTCACAGCTGAATTGCTAGATCAGCCTAATAATAAAAAAATATACACATGGGATGAAAAAAAGCATAAACACACCGAAGACTAACCCGTAGAATTGAGTTCCCAATTTTTAGAATTCCTCATTGTCATTATCGAAACGTATGACATGGAGAGAGATCTTAATAATACAGTCTTGGTCAAAAGCTTTGTAACTAATTTCGAACACTCATTAAAAGCGCCGATTAAACTCAGCCGAATTGAAATAGAAATATAGTCGTGTACTACAATCGGTGCTTCAGAAATTGATCGAATCTTTTGAAAGGAACCGCGGATTTTTGGTCAATTTTTGAATGATATTTCCTTTATTGAAAATCAGGTCGAATCAAGTATGTGTTGTGCATTATTATCTATAATTTTTCGTCATTGTTGGGGTTCGAAACTCCATCCGTATGGTGAGTTATCAAACTGAAAACATAGTTTGGTTGGTAGTCCTACGTCAAAAATGTGATCGTGTCGACCCCCTATATATTTTTTTCCCCATATTTGCGGATTTGAGATCAGTGACTCAGGGTCGGTCAAAAAACAATTGTGAGCCAAAAATTATATGGTGACCAAAAGATTGGAGCCAATTGGATAAAATTAACCTGGGTCAAAATCTTGAACGAGAATTGTGTCTGAAAATAATCTGATACTATAATGTCGAGTTTTGGTAGAAGTACTACTAATTTTATAGTAAAAGATAATTCTAAAGGGTAGATTAGAAGATCAATCAATGAATAATTCTGCAATTGGACCCATGAACAGCGCTTAGTAGGAAAACGTGGATGTGATAACGAAAAATAAATTTTGGGTGGGACGAAGTTTGCCGGATCAGCTAGTATAATATCCAATGCGAAAAACCGGATTTTTATCCATCGCGATACATAAAGTCGATAAAATACGATATAACAATCATCGGTTATATGATACACACTATCAAAAATCGAACTAATCGTCATCATATATGCATACCCAGTAAACATTAAATCGTATGAATGGCCTTAACCATACATCCAAGACACATTTGGGTGATATATGATGCATATAAATGGCATATACACGCAAAATGGAGGCGATATACGTATATGCCATATTTTAAATGCATATAATGCCGTATATGACGATGTACGATGCTTTTACACTGATATGCGATTTGACCCGACAGTGCTATATAAAACATATAATTTGCCTAAATAATACTGCATATCGCGATACTAGGATGATCGTTATACCGATGTACGACTTAACCCATCGTAATATATTGCTTTGTCATTTTATACGATTTCGGATACACGTGATGCATCCTTTGGTTGATATTTTATACGATTGTGATTTGTTATGAATTTATATGCGATCTAACATGTGCAAAAGTTTTAATGCGATTTAATGCTTGCTGGGTATACGACAGATACAGTTCGTATGTCGCATAAACGTATAATTGAAATCAATGTATTACTACAAAAAATCGTATTATACAGAGTGTTTCATATTAAACGCTCACGCAAAAAAAATCGAATAGCTCCTTATAATTTTTTTTCGTTCCGTCGATGATAATACTGCATTCCCCTCTTCGGAACGATAATATTCGGCCACTTGTTCAGCTTGATCGGATGGTTTCTAGTGTCAAGATGTACAAGTTACAAGAACGTGTGTTTTTAGTGAAATCGTATTACTCGAGCAACCGAAGCCTTAATGAAACTTTGTCCTCTTATGGTAAAAATTTCAACATGTCTCGTCGTCGATTACTTCCTCTGGGGGTACGTGAAGGACCATTGCTATGTTAATAAGCCACAAAATTTGGAAGAACTTAATGAAGAAATAACCCGGATTTTCAACAGCATCGAAGTCGTAATGTTAGAGTTGTGCATAAAGAATTTTGTTCACCGTTTAAAACGCGTTATCGAAAAAAGGGGTGGTCACATAAAAAATGTTCTAAAACAAAAATAATAATGTCCTAAAATATTTTTTTTCAATAACAATCGGTTCACTTTTGTAGAAGTAATTAAAATTTGTTGCGTGAGCGTTTAATCTGAAAGACCCTGTATGATGTGGGGAATCGCTCAACAGTAAATGATTTAACAGTTCGGCTGAAAAGTTCATAAAGTTGCGTCTAGATGGCGCATGTTGCAAAAATCTGCTTGACTATCACAAAGCACCATATTTCAATGGATACGTGTCAAAATTTGACAGTAATCGGTCGATTGGTTTGTGATTTACAGCATTGAGAGTGAAGCAACTTTTGTTATCGTGAAAAAAAAAATGAAAAAATCCGAATTTCGTGTATTGATAAACCATTGCTTTTTTACTCTGCTGGAGCAGAGTCCGGATAATGTTTGTCATGCCCTACTTTGGCTTGCACTGTATTTTATTCATCAAAAAGCAATGGTTTATCAATATACGAAATTCGGATTTTTCAATTTTTTCAATACATTCAATGCTGGTATTTGAGATTTACTTTTGTCTCTATCAATTGAACCAGTGACTGACACCCAATTGACACTCCCTTGCTTGTTTAACAGTGAATGAACCGCAATCGTGCTTCACTGCGGAAACCAAGAAGTTGTGAAAATGAATTATTTATTTTCATTCGACTCAATTCTTTAATCACATTCAAATGAGGAGAAATAGCTTTCGCTTGACCATGGACCCTTTCGGATCTCAATTGACGATGTTAACCATTTTAAAACGATCGGGCAATGCTTTCATAGATGACGAATGGTGTCAACGTCTGGTGGTTTAAAATAGTTAAAATTTGAATTAAAATCATAGAACACGTAGTACTGAAGCTTACTTAAACATTTCTATATAAATATCATTATATTTCTACTGCAACACAACCAATATCACATGTAAGAGTTTTAACTAGTCTAAAATTCGTGAGGCTAAATATTTTACGTAATTTTTTTTCTCATTACTTTGTTTTCCTTGTCTGTTATGAATCGTATATTAAAGTGCCAATGAAAATTGTCATCTCGAATTTTCGAACGGGACTTTCTGAAAAATGTTGATTCCCGCGAGCATTTGCTGTTTCAACCCTAGCAAAATTTCAGCTCAATTGGACTTTGTTTATTCGCAAAATATCGTAAAGACGCCTGAACTTTGAGCTTTTTGAAAACCGTAAAATCACCATCATTTAAGGTATTAACCGAACAAAAACGTAACTTTTCATCAATATTGGAGAATTAATCGATACTAAAAAAATAAACCAACACAACAATGCAAAAATAAATGAGAAAATCGAAAAAAAATCCAAAACTCGAGGGCTCAGGACGTAGGACTACGCAATCTTTTTTTTTTTTAAATTTGTTGGTTTATCATTTGCGAATACGTCGAAATTTAACAAATAAGTCTGAAGTAAAAAGTTCCGGGGACTCTGAAAAGGTTTCATGGCTTGCGTGATTTCGTAGAATAATTTCGAGAAGCAACAATTCTTTCATGCCTTTGCGAGAACAAGAACAAGAAAAATTTTATTTATGAACAGACTATGGGATTGTAATGTATAGCATATCAAACAAATCTTAGGAAATTTCCGATTCGATTGGTATGCAAATCATTAAAATCCATTTGCACCAAAAATAGTTATTAACATTAACTTTATTTCACAAAAACGTGACCTGTTTTCTGATTTGGCACCCCTAAAGTAAGACGTAGTCCTACGTCAAAAATATACTTTCTTCTGAAGTAAGAAATCTTGAATGCGCTAGGTCAGATGTTCGTTATGGCCAATGTTCGATTTTTCGTACACTTTATTTTACCACTTATCAATTTCAATAACAAAACCTAATAAAATACAAAAGTATGTGTGCTTCTCTACAGTATTACTATGATAAAAGAACACGCATTACGATAAGACAAAATCCATTTTATTAAATCTTCTACAAAAAAAATAACACCTTCCGCACATATTTGTTTTAAACAAAATTAATTTCCCAGTAATGTAATACAAAGTGAAATGAAATTGATGGTAATTAGTAGCTAATACATTAGGCCATCATTTGGTGGAAAAATATTAGGTTGGGGAATTGTTTTGCGTGAAATTCTAAGCTATATTTTATATGCTTCGGATTGTCCGTTTTGGATCAAATCTGCATTGTTTTGTTGTAAACTTTGATTCCATTCTGAAGGTATCTTCAGAATGCCTCTCTCATAGAAGTCTTGGTTCTTATTATTAAAAATTGAAAAAACAAATTATGAAAAAATTAAATTGCACGTGTTTTACTGCTACAGTATCGGCACCATGAACATCAACCACAATTTTAGCGTCCTGACTTACGCTTTCGCTGTAAAAAAGTGTAAAATGTACCGAATTTACTCTTTGTTGACTTCCATTGTTAACACCCTGTAACTCACAACTGAAATGAATAAACAAACAACAGCAAAACCTTTTTTTTGGCCTGAAATGTCATCTTTTCAACGAGCCTAAACTGGGTATTGTATGATATATATTAAGCGGGATATAGATCACTGCAACCAGCTACCGTGAATGTTACTGATTTTTTTTCCCCAATCTAATATGACCATATGATTGCCTTCCAAAGACATGAAAAATTGAGGGGCTCGAAATGAAGGGGTGTAAGTGACATCATCGATTTTTCTTCTTCGACTCTCTTCTTTTGTTCATAACTTAGCTGCGGATTCTATAGCAAACTAAAATTGGAACGTTTTTGCAGTTGAGTTATTGACTAAAGAAAAAGTTGACGAAGAGAAATCGATCAAATCACTTACACCCCTCTCATCTAAGCCCCTCAATTATCAGTTGTTCGATTTTCGTCGAGCAGCTGGTCGTAAATCGGTTAATGTCGCATTCGATTTGATTCTTTGTTTTTGAGAGGCTTTAAACTTTGCAGTTCATTCGCCTCTAAATAATGTCGTATGATGACGGATTTCGTGTTGCGTTTCTCGTAACTGGGTCACCCCACATAAATATGATGAACACTGCTCGAAATTCTTCTGTATCGATCGTCGCCTCACAAGTTTGCTTCTCAATTGAATGTTACGTTACATAAACCCAGCACCGATTTACTCTAGACCCGATCAATGAACTGTTGGCCCAGCGAAAATATGCGGTAGCCTAACACTACACACATATTTTTTCTACTAGAGAGAGGTGTGATGTTTCTGTCTAAATTTGCAAATGGTGTTGACAGCGTTGTGGCAATGGTGGCACACGACCAATAAATAATCGTCAGAACATTTGATCGTGCGAAAAAAAACCTACTCGGTAAAGACACTGAACTCCTCCACCGAAGGGTAATGTTACGGTTTTTTTTGCACCAGAGCACATTAAATATCACCGCACAATTGCAATTCGCATCCACCGCTGAGTAATGCGCGCAAAGTCGCAATTTGTCACGTATCGAGTGGTACGAGGGGTTGTGTAATGGTTTCACCCATTGCGCGCCGCATGGTTGTGAAAAAAAAAAAACTGAATGCGCGGCTGCTGGTGTTTTGTTTTGTTTTGTTCTTTGTATTGTTGTTGCTGCTCACGGTGACAATCATAATTGTCTACATGGGTGAATGGTTATCACAGCATTTGAGTTGATTTTGGTTGGGTTGGGAAACCTTTTGGATCAATAAACTAATTGTGTACTGCATTCTTATAACAATTGCTCATATCAATTATAACAATTAATTTAACAACAATACATATTCAATCATAAATCATATTCTTTAGAATGCGTGATCTCACTCAACTCGATAGTAGAATTCTTATTCTTCTTATTCTTATTGGGTTGTCTGGAAAGTTTGTGCCGATTTTCGGGGAAACGAAGCATTATTCTTATACATTGATTTAATATTAGGGGCAGTCCACATACCACGTGGATTGGAAAAAAACGTGGGTAGCAATATATATGTTTCATATGAGTTCAATTTTGAAACACTCGAAAACTTTGTTTTTCTATTGTCTGCGAATATATAGAGGCTATCTGGTTTGCCAACACGGAAACGCGCAATATAAAGTTGAACAATCCGCATCCGAATATAAACCACACAATTCCAAAAATTGATCTCGAGTAACGCAAATCGAATAAAGTTTTATCAGATAGAATTTTAGTGCATGATTTTTTCAACAGTTGCAAAAAATGTGTTACTATCGCATAGAATACATATCCAATACATGAAAATTAATTCACGTTCACAGCTTTACTTGGTCGGTGTTAAGTCAGACAGGACCATGTGACATTTTTATGATTTCGAGAAAAACGAACTTGAACTTCGATACTCTGCAATTTTAAAAGCATTTAATTTTTCGTTCAATATTGTTCTCAGAAATGTTAGCTACTCTCTGGCAATACTCTGGCAATCATGCCAAAAAGACACTTAATTGGCTGCCTATACGTGCATGGTCCACTCTGACTGAACCAAATGAAGCATTTTTTAAGATTTGGTCCTCTATGACTGAACAATTTCTCAATCAATTAACAACTGTGAGTCAAAGTGTACCATTCTGTTATGAAAATTAAAGGCGAGAATGGGTGTGAGCAGTGTTGCAACACGTACAGATATTTTCGTTATTTTCGGTACAGATTCTGTACGATACAAAGTACAGATTTTTGTCAAAAGGTACAGATTGGTACAGACTTTTTCCTCGTGTGAAATTTCTTATATTTGAACAAAGCAACATTAAGGTACATGACAACTTTTACGCCGCAGTATCGCTTGGTGCTGCTGATTATAAAAGCAAAAGCACAGAGATCGAAATGCTCGCCGATTTGAGACGAAAAACATCTATTTTCACCCACAGGGAAAAATAGCTGAGAATATAGGAGGCGAGAGAATGTTATACGCTCACTTCGATTCTTGCGAGAAACGCAAAGCCGATTTTTATTTTTCGGTGAGTTATGATTGCCGAAAAAGGGTTTCGTTTTCAATGACTCCTTGATGCCGATAACGGTTTTTCACTTCTTCAGTACAGCTGAAAACATGCGGCAATATTGGGTTTCATCGTGAAGTGAATATGAGATGGAGTATTATTTGTACAATTCAGACGCTGCCCAAATGCAGATCGTTTGGACGCTGCTCTAACAAACTAATGTTGGTAAAGTCAGCTTTGATTTTTCGCTCCATATTTTCAGTACCAAATGAGAGACGAAAAAGCATTCTCGTTGAACTTCCGAGATAGAGATTTTCTACATCTCTTTCTCTCTGAAAAAGAATTTTCGGTGAAAAGGAAGAGACGAAAATATCAACAATACACGGTTCATCGAAAACTAGATTGATTGACTGAATATTTATCGCGCAGCCGAGCAAGAATTTCGATCTCTGCAATGCAATGATTGATCAGTTTCATAAGGACAGAATTCCATACGAGGATCGTCTGAAAGGATTCGCGTCGGACGGTGCGACGTATGTTTTGCCCCAGATCAACAGATCGAATCGTTTGTTCCAGGCTGAAAAACCTGACTTTACGATGCTACATGAAGAGCTGAAAGATTTTTATTAGATCACTAGCTGACCCGGCAAACTTCGTCTCGCCCAAAATTAGTTTTTTGTTATGAATACATTCAAACATTCACGTTTTCTTACTAAGCGCAAGTTCATAAGTCCAATCGCAGAATTGTTCATTGATTGATCTTCTAATCGACCCCGTTGAATTTACCCTTCACTAAAAAATTCCTAGTACTTCTACCAAAACTCATCAATATAATATCAGATTATTTTCAGACACAATTCTCGTTCAAGATTTTTCAACGACTTGCAAATAACATGTTTCTCCGTTACATGGAATAAATGTTTGATACAGAAAATATGATAGAATAAAGACAGACCCCTCCCCTCTTCTCCCCTTAGAGAGGGAAGAGGAGTGTCCATTCACCATAGAAACGTTTCGTGCCCCCTAAAATCTTCACATGCGAAATTTGGCTCCATTTGCTAGATTAGTTTTCGAGTTATGCAGAAATTTGTTTTTCATTTGTATGACAGTCCACCCTAAAAGAGGGGTGCCATAGACCATAGAAACATTTATTGCATCCTAAAACCTCCACATACCAACTTTGGTTTCGTTTGCTTGATTGATTCTCGAGTTATGCAGAAATTTGTGTTTCATTTGGATGGCAGCACCCCCTTAGAGAGGGGGTGGAGTGTCTAACCACCATAGAAACATTAAATGCACCCTAAATCCTCAATATGCCTCGAGTAATGCAGAAATTTGAGTTTTGTTTGTATGGCAGCCCCCCCTTAGAGAGGGGGGTGGAGTGTCTAACCATCATAGAAACATTTATTGCACCCTAATACCTCCATATGTCTAATTTGGTTCCATTTGCTTGGTTAATTATCGAGTAATGCAGAAATTCGTGTTTCATTTGTATGGCAGCCCCCCCCCACCTTCTTTAGAGAGGGGGGAGGGGTCTCAAACTATCACGAAAACTTTTTCTGGTCCCAAAAACCCCTACACACAAATTTCCATGTCGATTATATATATATATATATATATATATATATATATATATATATATATATATATATATATATATATATATATATATATATATATATATATATGTATATATAGATTCTCACTAACATCTGCGAGGAATCGCAAGTTGTTTCAATGTCCAATGCTATTAAATTTGAAAATCGTTTGAAGGCGGATAAATTTTTAGGTTGGAATAGTAGCAGAAGGAATTGTCAGAACAATGGACAGCGAAAGGCAGATCATTCCAAAGGATATTTGTCGCAGTTTTTTCGTGGAGCTGATCAAGCAAATGAGAAGTACATTCAATTTTCCGATGCTCAAGGCTGCGGCAATGTTATGTCCTAGATACTTTCCCAATTTGACAAACATTAACGTTGTGTTAGAGACGTCTCCAGGGTTCTACGATGGGAATATACAAGATCTGGGGAATGAATTCCTTACCATAAAGGTTAAATCACTCCGTAAGGAAACCACAGCTTCAGAAAACGAGCATGTGCAGTATTGGTGGACAAAAATTGGATGCCTAAAAAGAATTGACGGTTCGCTCACATTTTCGGCGCTTCGATGCCTTCTTTATAACATTCTTACTAAAGGGTGTGTCACATCAAATTGCATCACGGAACAAACGCTGTAGAAATTAAATTTTTAGGAATTATATCTTCAGCTTTCGCTTATAATCAGATAAAAGTGTATAGATCACGTTGGTCATGCTTCACTGTCAATTTTTCGTAAATTTGGAAAAATGTCGTCGAACGAAAAAGAGCGTCGTGAATTAATCCTGCGCACTCATTTCGAGAATCCGGAGTTGTCACATCGGGACATCGGTAAGATGCTGGGAATCTCCAATCCACGGTCATCTAACCATCGACCGGAAGCTGAAGAACGGCAAAAATGGATGCTCCGTCAGTGAAAAAGATCACAAGCGCGTAATTAAGCAGTTTAGACGTGAACTGAGAAGTTCGGTCCGGGATGTCGCCAATAAGCTGAATTTGTCAAGTTCATTCGTCCAGCGGACCAAGCAGCGGGAGGGCCTGCGTACATACAGGGTTCAGAAGGCTTCCAACCGCGACGGAAGGCAAAACATGGTGGGAAAGACGCGAGCCCGGAAGCTGTACACCGAAATGCTGACGAAGCCGCATTGCCTGGTAATGGACGACGAAACCTACGCCAAAGCGGACTTTCGTCAGCTGCCGGGCCTGTTGTTCTTCTCTGCAGAGGACAAATTCAGCGTTCCAGAGGAGATTCGCAAGCAGAAACTATCCAAGTTTGCCAAAAAGTACATGGTGTGGCAAGCGATCTGCTCTTGCGGAAAGCGGAGCGGTCCCTTCGTGATGACCGGCACGGTAAACGGGCAGGTTTACCTTAAGGAGTGCCTACAGAAGCGCTTACTACCACTATTGAAGCAGCACGAGGGCCCGACCATCTTCTGGCCGGATCTCGCTTCGTGCCACTATTCAAAGGACGTGTTGGAGTGGTACGAAGCCAACGGGGTCACCTTCGTGCCAAAGGAAATGAACCCGCCCAACGCGCCGGAGCTTCGCCCAATAGAGAAATATTGGGCGATTATGAAGCAGGCCCTCCGGAAGAACCCAAAAGTTGTCAAATCGGAGGCGGACTTCAAGAGAAAATGGATTTCTGTTCAAAAAAAACTACAACCTGACGTTGTACAGAACCTTATGGACGGGGTAAAGAGGAAGGTACGAGCATACGGGCTTGGGCTCGAAGTATGAATAAAAAGAAAATGCCAAAAGTTGTTTAATAGTTTTTATTTTACTGTCTAAAATTTTCAAAAGGATCGGTCTACTGGGCGAATTTGTACAGCGTTTTTTCCGTGATGCAATTTGATGTGACACACCCTTTATGCCTCACTCCTCGGCAACTGTCGAGCGATTTTTTTCTGAATATAATCAGAACAAAAAAAAGCTTCGAAATCGACACAGCAACGATACCATGAACGCTATTTTGATATCAAAAAATTTGATTGAACATCATGGCGACGGCTCGAAAATTTGAATAAATGATAGTATGCAATCTAGATTCACAAAACTATGTGTATCAAACACACGAATGACTTGCAAATGTGAGTGTAGTGTTTGTAGTAAATAAATGAGTATTTTTTCATGCTAATAAATTAGTTTCTTTTTTCGAATATTTTTGATGGTACAGATTTTTGGAATAAAAGTGCAGGTGAGGAAGATTTTTCACCCCTCTGGTACAGATTAAAATGTGGCAACACTGGGTGTGAGGTTGAAACTGCATAAACAATTGGTTGCGTTCAGCATTATAGTCTCTGCTATCTATTACAGGCATGAATATGATTGCACGGCAAACATGTTAAAGCCTAAACTTCCTATTTTCAATAATCTTAGACAGTATACGTCTAAAGAATCGTCAAATTCGAATTCATTGTCATCGCTGCAGTCTAAATCGCCTTCTACATTTTGCGATCATCCACACTGAAGAGCAGCATTTTTTACTGATCCGTTCAGTCAGAGTGGACCAAGTTTATTTATTAATATACTCAGAATGTGCACATTTTACACCAACACATTTCAACAAGGTACCTATTAGCTTCAAGCAAAAGTTTTTTTGGTTTGAGTTCGGCGATAGAATAACGTTTTTGGTTTACTTTCAAAGTTCCTCTATCGAATGATAAATTATCCTTTGGTGTTGAACAATCAATATTTCATGAAATAATCAACGCACAGCAAATCAACGGTCAAAACCGCTCACTGCCCACCGCAAACTTTAAAACATTCTATGCAAGATCCAGTTGTTGCTTTGACGAATGCATTATTCAATAACAGAGTTACAGCGTTTTAAAAATCACTCAAAATGTTCGGTGTCGCATTTTGATCCTCTGTTCACTAGAGATGTCGGTTCAATGAAACATTCAATTCACTTTTAGTCGTCAGCGCAATATGAAACATTTTATCGGGGAATTTTCAGAGGGTACCAAAAACGTATTAAAAATATATTCAATATATCTTTTTTTAAATTTTTAACTGCTGCCCCGATCCTCCCCATTTTTTAAATTTTTTTTTCATTTTTCAAAAAAAATCATAGTATAATGTATATGCTAGAGCCAATAGGAGCGAGCGAAATAGGAGACACATTTAAATGAAAGCTTTTCGTATAGTTTGCCGAATACACGGCCCAGACAGAGAAAGATATATTCTCGTTCATGTTCTTCTTTATCCTCTTAGAAAACACTTTCCAACTTCATTTTATGATGAGGTGTAATATTACCACGCTTTTATATATCATCGCTGGCAGCTATATGGTCAGTGTGGTCGTATGAAATAGCTTTGCATTCAATCTGACCTTGGTTCGATCCCAATTGACGTCATATGGACTTTTTTTTTGGCAAATGAAATGAGAAAAGAAAACCGAAAGAGATGTCTGCTCGCATACATACAAACCATTTTTAAGCTCATTATTTGCGCATTTGCGCCTCCAGCACACGAAATGACATCATTTCTGCCAAGGATGAAACTTTACAAAATACAGTTTTTATTACAATAGGATAATGAAGCAATAGGATAATGAAGCAAAACAACGGATAGTTGAACACAATCGAGGTTTCCGTAAGTTTCCGCACTTTCCGTTCACGGCTACACCTACACCCAAAATTGATTTTTAGCTCATGTTTTGTCATCCCGATTACATTAAATGAGCGTAAAAATGACTGAAAATGCCATGACTCACAAATACAGGTGGGACTCGATTATCCGGGATTCGATTATCCGGAATTTTAGACTCGATTATCCGGAGTATTTTATTTTTGATTTTCGGAAATTTTGAATAATAAGTTTATAATATATCCATATTGAATAGCCAATATGGGTATCAAATGAAAGGGCTTGACTAGTAGGATACATTTATTTATGAAAACTGCAAATCCAATGGCCGCGCCATATATATTTTTTCACAAACCCATCAATATGGGTATCAAATGAAAGGGCTTGTCTAGTAGAACACAGTTATTCATAGAAAATTCAAATCCAAGATGGCGGCCACAACAAAATGGTGGATTACATATTTTCTCAGAACCCCATCAGTATAGGTATCAAATGAAAGGGCTTGACTAGTAGAATACAGTTATTTATGAAAAATGCAAATCCAAGATGGCCGCCACCACAAGATGGTGCCATATATATTTTTTCACAACCCCATCAATATGGGTATCAAATGAAAGAGCTTGACTAGTAGAACACAGTAGATCATGAAAAATACAAATGCAAGATGGCCGCAGTTCCCAAATAACTGATTACTTTTTAATGGTTTAATTCAGCTTGCCCTGTTTGTATGTATGTTTGAGTGTTCGTAGGATTGCCCCACATTAATTGAAATTTTACCCCGTTCCTGATCACTGATTGATCTGAAATTTGGAACATACCTTTAATTCTATTGCCATTATAAAACTGCGTATTCCATGATCTTTAAAAATTCAATTTGGCCGCCGCTAAGAATGGCTGAATTGCTTGACTTGGAGAATGCACTACATTATCAACAACACAAACATGAATGAAGGAACGGATGTGATAACTACTAACTGTTACTTGTCTAATTATTTTCTAGCTTTTAGTACATTGATCCGTATAACCTCAAAAGCTGTTTTATTTATTTTATTTTATAGTTTTTAGTAAATTATCTGTACTATTAGCATACTACAATAGTATCTTTACAATAAAACCATTCAACTTTTTTTTAAATTTATATTTCTTACCTAACTTTCTTCGGAATATTTTAATTATTTACTGTATTCTATTAGTCAAATCATTTTATTTGATAACAATATAGGGTAACTTCGATATAACGTACATTTTACTTTCAAAATTTTACGTTGTATCGAATTGTACGTTATATCGAAACATTATAAATAACTCGGAAACGTAGCTTATATTACTTTATTGTGTTGCTGTTTGAGTAAGGTTAATGGATAAATTCAACTAGAAGACGAAGCCAACCTTTCCCATGATGTTTCTCTTCGTACTGTTGATTAAAGTTTGATTCATTTAGAATCCGGAATCACAAAACAGTTGTACTTCGGGATTGGTTAAAAGTACAAACCAAGCTTTAGTATCAAAATACAGATAATTCATTGTTCTTTCAGAAAAATACTATTCAAAAAATTATTCCTTTGGACTTTGAAAATGTGTACGTTATAACGAGGGTACGCTATATCGAAGTTTCCCTGTATTGAGGGGAATGCAAAAAATACATAGTCGACTATTTAGTGGCGGTTACCTTTTCGAAATTATGTTGTTCATAATGTAGTCTATTCTCCAAGTCAAGTCATTCAGCCATTTTTTAGGGGCGGCAAAATTGAATTTTCAAGCAGTTTTATAATGGCAGTAAAAAAGTAATGGTTAGTGATCCGGAACGAGGTCAAATTTCAATTAATGTGGGGCAATCCTACAAACACTCAAACATACATACAAACAGGGCAAGCTGAATGAAACCATTAAAAAGTAATCAGTT
Organism: Toxorhynchites rutilus septentrionalis; assembly: GCF_029784135.1. Taxonomy (NCBI): domain Eukaryota; kingdom Metazoa; phylum Arthropoda; class Insecta; order Diptera; family Culicidae; genus Toxorhynchites; species Toxorhynchites rutilus. The sequence continues at coordinate 321,127,957 of NC_073745.1, read as the reverse complement.
ATTTGCGGACTGTGGCCATCTTGGATTTGATTTTTTCATGATCTGCTATGTTCTACTAGTCGAGCACTTTCATTTGATACCCATATTGATGTGGTTTTGAAAAAAAAAATTTGTGTTCTACTAGTCAATCCCTTTCATTTGATACAGGTCAGGCTCGATTATATACAGACTCGATTATCGAATCACATTATATACAATTTTAGACTCGATTATATACAGTTTGGAAAAAATATTTTTTTTCATATTTCAAATATGACTTATTTCAAGAAGAAATGTATCCTTTCAACGTTAAGGTGAAATTTGAGTGGCTATTACATGTACAGTGGGGTAAAAATAGTGATTTTTGGAGATTTTGCTTGATTTTTTACCAGGAATTCTTTATATCGGTATTGCAGCCAAATTAAGAAAGATAGAATTTAGGTGTCAAAGAACAAATTGTAGAGCGATTTGAGAGCTTCAATTCAATTGATAGTAACAATCCAATTAGTACAATTTTTAGGATAAAAGTAATAATAACACATTAAAAATTATTAACTTTTAAGTTTTTCACTGCCAAAATGTTATTAAAATACACTAAATTAGATGTTCCACTACTATATCCTATACTAAATTTTCTCATCTTTCAAATGAAGGTAACAGAGTTGTCTTCCGTAGCGTACTTTTTAATGTAGAGCCAGTTTGAGGCAACAGAGTCCGAAACAGAAGAAAAGTTCTATAACTCTGTCATTGTTGAAATTCGAACATATGCGTAGAAGGATTTTTTTCATCAAATATGATCGCTTATCACCTCCTGAGAGAATCTGGATAAATTTATTTCTTTCATGTGAGAAAGGTGTTTTCTGACATTACATGCAAAAAAAACGAATAAAAAACATTTTTCTTTGACTCGATTATCCGGAGAATTCGATTATCCGGAGTGAAAAAAAAAATCAATTCTCCGGATAATCGAGTTCGACCTGTACTGCTAAGCCTTTGTATAATATATATAGTACGGCAATATAAGATTGATACGAGCGAGCGAAACAAAAGACACGTTTCAAATAATCACGCATTACTTCGCCACATATGTACACGGCCCAGACCGAGATGGATATAGTTCTCCTTCATGCTGGAAAGTGTTTTCTAAGAGTAAAATTAGAAAACACTTTCCAACACTTCTTCTTCACACACTTCTGCATAACAGCATAATTAGCTATGTGGATAACGTGGTCGTGTAAAACAGTATACAGGGTAACTTCGATATAACGTACATTTCACTTTCAAAATTGTACGTTGTATCGAATTGTACGTTATATCGAAGCATAATAAAGGACTCACAAACGTAGCCTAAAATACTTTATTGTGTTGCTATTTTAGTAAAGTTAATGAATAAATTCAATTAGAAGACGGAGCCAGACTTTCTCATGATGTTTCCCTTCGTACTGCTGATTGAAGCTTGATTCATTTAGAATCTGGAATCACAGAACCAGCTGTATTTCGGGATTGATTAAAGGTACAAACCATGTTTTAGCATCACAACACAGATAGTTCATTGTTCTTTCAAATAAAAAATATTCAAAAAAAAAATTCCTTTGCATTTTGGAAATGTGTACGTTATATCGAGTGACGTTATATCGAGGGTACGTTATATCGAAGTTTACCTGTATCATTAAAGCCGGCCTTGGTTTGTTCCCCGTTGACGCCGTTTGAACTTTTGTTTTGAGCAATCCCAAAAAAGATGAAAAAAGAGATGTCTGCTTCCACACATACAAATAATTGAAAGCGTTGGACGACAGATAATATTATTTGCATATTTGACGCTTCAAGGCATGAAATGACATGTTTTCTGTCGAAAATGCTTTCTGACAACGCTAGTTTAGGTGTAGACACAGGATGATAATTAGCTATAAATTACACTTTGGTTCGGAATTACAGTTCGGAATGCGAATCGCCAACACTTACTTGCATTGCCATTATTTCCTCAACTGCTTCATCACAATTTCCAATTTTCGTTGGGTTTAAAAAAAAGTCAATTATTACTCATAATCACCCCACACATACCGTCGCCCCAATTGTCGGCATTAGCGCTCTGTCAGTCGATTCAATTCATTTCAATTCATTCTCCGATCATTTCGCCATCGCGATACAGATGTAAACAAAAGCTCGAATCGACACACAATAAAAGCAGGAAGATGCGCACACCTGCCGCGACAATGCAAAAGCTCATCAGCGCCAATTGGCCCAAGGTCAGCCAGATCATTACCACCAGTTAACCTCCCAACACCCCCCCCCCCCTCATGCACACACACAATCACAAACGTCGTCTCTTTGACACACTCATCACGATCAGGCGGATGTTTATTTATTTATTTATTTTTTTACTGTCTGATTTTACGGCGAATCTCTCGGCGCACGCTATTAAAAATTAGACCAAGCTTAGCTCGTTCAATCGCCACATATCACGAGAATAGCAACGATAAATGCATGCGCATTGTGTAACTCTGTTTTTGTCATCCTTTTCCATCCTATTCCAGGGATAGGAGGGGAAAAAAACACCGCTTGCATCGCGTCGAGGCATGCAATTTTCTATATCTCACATCTCACAGCAACAAGAGCGATGATCGGCGACGCCACGTGAGTACGTGCGTTGAATGCCCCACCGATCTTGGCGATGAATCAGTTTATCCGCCCTCCTCTCGAAAAAAATAAAATAAAAACAAACATTGCACCTTTGTGTTTGTGTGTGTTTAGAAACAGGTTTTCCAACAACGATTCCCGGTTTCCGTTGGGGTGGGTGAGTAGGGGGGGGGGGGGCGATTTCCAGCTAGCGTCAGATTTCAATCGGCATTACCTGTGGCCCGGGTATGACTCTTCCCGGTATCGGTAATTGGCTGAGCCGACCATTTGGCGCACTCACGAGACACGAGCCCCTTCGTTGCATATTTATAGATGATTCTCTGGTGGGAGGGGGAGGGTCTATTGGCGGATCTCACGATGTTGTAAATTTACATTAATTTGGTGCGAATATCGGATTACGATTTATCTGTGCGGTGCATGTGGAATATGAATGGGTTTGGTGGAGGAGATCTTCCCGATCGAGCGCTATCTAGATTTGCAATACTAATGATTTTCTTCGTTTTTTCTCTCTCTCATTACAGGTAAGATCGGTGTTATATCATCTGGACGCGGGTCAATTTCGTGTAAGTGTCGTAAAAATAGTAAAGTCGTACTTGTACACATGATATTTACGATTGTCGGGCGTTTTTGGAACAGAAGGTCGATAAGACCGCAACATGTTATGGGGACAAGATCAATTTGGTGAAGCATCATTCCTGCAAACAACATTCACTACAGCTTACAGATAATCCATAAACATTCGGACTCAAACTATGACCTTTGTCCGTTATGTGACGATGGTATAATCATTCGGAATTGCTGAAACATCCCTGTTGTTCGAAAATAAACGCCATTTTTTGCTTCGTTTCCTCGCCGAGCTATCGCGAAAGCGTTGCGCAAGTGGGATGCTGCATTGCATAAAAACAACTCAACAAAGCCTGAGCCACTCTTGATGACCCTGTGATATGTGTTTGTAGCATTGTGCACACGCCGCGTTAGGTTGAATATAATTAATTATCAGCAGCATATTTTCACAAGCGTTCGATTCTATTTCGGGGCCCCTATCATTGACCTCTCCACATCGAAGTTTGGCCGAGATTCGATAAGTTTTGTTTTTCTCTCGTCCCGGGAGCCGCGCGTTGTTACATTGTGTCACTTAATGTCGCTGCCGCCATTACGGATGTGGGGCGGGGGCGGTCGACGCCGCCGCCGCCAGAATAATTAGTCTACCCATTTTACGGTCGAGAAAATTACATCAGAAACACATCAGTGCAGTGCATGTTGATGTGTGTGTGTGTGTGCCAGACAATGTTTGTGTCGCACGGAAAGCAAACTGACCTGAGCATCATCAACCGCTGGGAGCTTGCTTTAATTGAGATAATCAGATTTCATTAAGAGTAATTGCGTGTGCCATTCAAGCAAGCACTATACACTTGGGAAGGAGAAAGAGAAGCTGAAACTGCGAGTAGAGGATTCCCGCCAAGCGGCTGTCGATTCCATACCGTGACGGCAAGTGTTGCCAGTTCAACGCGCTATTTAACCTTTCTGACAGTTGCTGGAGGTTATCACCGCTCGGGTCGATGATATTGTAAACGTGGTGCAGTGAAAGTTCGAAGAACTGTTCGCGCTCACGCTAACTTTTGAGTGCTTTTGAGAATATGATTCGATTTATGGATTTATGGAGTTAGTCAATTGAAAAAAATCATGTCTTTGATTAATTGATTTCACACCTTTCCAAAATCTTACCCGATTGTTTTCGATTTGGAACAAATTTCACGTACGCTTCCGGTTTAGGTTTAGGATACTTCGTATTTCCCATGGTCTAATTATACATGTACGTTCGCTACAATAAGCAAAGCTCGGCAGAGTCATATTCAACTGAGGATAGTCAGCGGACTGTGAAGAAGTTCCCCTTCGTATTCAACTGGAAATGACTTTCGGCTTCTTCACTCAGATTCTCCGTCAACATGACTCAAAAGACAGCCGAACGTTTAGTCGCTATCTTCCTCTATGACTCGACTATCTGGTTCATTTCATTCTTCCCCGTCAAATGAACTTCATTGCATTTTGAAGTGACTCCCCTCAAAATGAATTCGTTTCCCTCTCTCTCTCTCATGTATCCCGTATGCATGTATCGATGTTTGAGTTCAGCGTGGTTTGACATATACTACAGGTGAGCTCGATTTCGTTGTATCGTACACGAAAATTACTCACACGTATAAAATAGCGTGCAGTGTTGTGTTCAGAACCACTGACACATGCTTCTTACTAATACTAACGCGAGGACCTTTGTAGCATATCTAATATCTGTCTAAGTTCGTTGGTTTGAGTTCACGATGGGTAGACAATAAATCGTCTATTAATGGTGTAACTACCTTTTTGCATCAGAAATCAAGTTTTCGTTTCACTTTATATAGACGTGAAAATAAGACTCTGTACGCGGGTAACAGTATTCATGTCAGGGGAATTAGAAATGGGGATTGAAGTCAGTTGAAGGAAGAGGCAGATTCGTATTCATTAGTCACGCCAATTAGAATAAATATTGACTAGAATAGTTCATCAGTCATCCTCGTCCTCAACGCTCGTCAAATCATTCTCTAGTCAATTCACTTTCTGTTGACGGCGAATACCGAACCGGACTCAATTTCTGCAAAATAAGTTATCAAAAATTAAATTTCTCGATTGGATTTCTCCCGAATCAGAATAATAATTAATACTCAAATTAAAATGACAAAAAATCATCTGTCGAATGTAGCCAAATTCTTAACAATTTTTATTCTAATTGTACTGATTTTAAGCACTTGTTTGGATAGTTTGAAAAGGCCTGATGGTTGGATTGCGTGTCCCACTCATGAGCCAACGTTTAGTAATGAAGCTTTCGGTGAATATTGGGTTCTCCTTCTCCATGGACTTGATTTTGATGGATTGGTTCATCCGACAATCACTCCTCACTGATCTGATACCTGGATTTTGTGGCATACTCATAAACTCCTTCTCCTTCTCCTTCTCCTTCTCCTTCTCCTTCTCCTTCTCCTTCTCCTTCTCCTTCTCCTTCTCCTTCTCCTTCTCCTTCTACTTGGTAACTCGAAACTTGGATGTCCGAAATTTGTAGAGAAAAAAAACTCATCAGAATCCAACCAAAATCGAATCCAGCAACTTCATTAACAGCACCGCAAACGCCTATAACAACACTAATGGTTCTATTTAGAACCACAAAAATCGGAAAGAGTTAATTTTTCCAAGTTCAATAATACATTTTCTGGGTGTTACCCACGCACAAGTCACTTTATCGTTTCAAAATTGTGACCTATTGAAAAAAAAAATATATACTTGATTTTTTTTTATTTCTGTATTATAGTGACATTCAACACTCTTGGCTGGTTCGTCACTTTATTTCCATTTTTTTAGCATGAGAGGTACTACTGCACCAGTGCGCCTCCACACATAAATATTTTAGTTGACATATTTGAGGTGACATACGGACACCATATCTTTTTTTTTTCAATATAGATTTTATAATTGTTGACTGATATATAGACTTTTTTGAGAATAAATCAACTTTTAATGTTGGATTGCATCTACTTTCTTCAACAACACTCACACCGAATCACGTCTTTTGGAAGTAATCGGTAATTTGACTTTGCCACCTGCACAACACAATCCTTTGAATGAAACCTTAGGGCACGACATGGCTTCATCTCACTCGAATATTGGTGCTTGATACAGTCTGCTCCTACAGGTTGTGATTGCACTGCTATCTCCATCGTTCAGCAGCTGCACATGTTTGTCGTTCGTCCTAAGTTGGCCTGGATCTGATTTGCATGTTAGAATGCAAAACAGAAACTGAGGGTGGGCTGGATTAATTGTTTTTAAAAGGCTCTAAATCTTGCAGTACATTCGCCTTTTAGGTTGGGCAGAGCGAGCGCAACATCTATACTGTGTGTCTTGTTTTTGTTTTGCCTTGGATAGAATGATACTCGTTGAATAGTTATATTCTGTCAGTTATATACCGGGAATTTGCAGTTTCAAATCTTTCCGCTGAATATTTAAAAAAAAAATATTTTTTGACGTAGGACTACGTCTTACATTAAGTGTGCTAAATCAGAAAACAGGTCACGTTTTTATGAAATAAAGTTAATGTTAATAATTATTTTTGCTGCGAATGGATTTTAACGATCTGCATACCAATCGAATCGGGAATTTCCTAAGATTCGTTTGATATGCTATACATTACAATAGTCTGTATATGGTATAAACTGATGAAAATTGGAAGCATTCCCATTTTTCCATACATTTGTTCTGTCTATTTGTGTGCTTTCCCGAACAGAGCTGTCAATAACGAGCAACTCATGCAGCCGCTAGAATAGAAACAGTCAGAGACGAATGAATCGTTGGATTTAAAGTCTCCGTAAACAAAGCAAAAGAAGAAGAAGAAGAAGAAGAATAGAAACAACGAAGGGGGATAGCGAAAAGAGAATATTTGCGAAGTAAGTAGGCTGTCGCTAGTGTATAAATATTGCATCACCTCTGAGGAAAATTCTCAGAATCTTTATACTCGTTTTGTGTTTTATGTTACACTCTACCTCCACAAGAAATCATTGAACTTTATAATCACACTTAAAAATCAGACCAACTTTTCATATTTTACAAAAATTTTGCCGAAAATTGTGAGAACAATAATTGGGGCATAATGCACAGGAAAAAATATTCGTTACATAGGTTACAAAAACAATCGTTCGTTTTGACCAATGCCGTGGGATGTAACCATTTTTTGTGGCTCGCATAGAAAATCATAAGCATAGTAATTACTCCAAGCCGCACTCACATTGCGGAACAAACAAAAGGAAGTTGACAGCACGACTGAATTGACCACAATTACATTACGAAAAGAAAAAAAGGAACTTGTACGCTTGAGCCCTTTCTATGCAACCTACGCTCAATTTGTGTTGGTTGGAATAGGGATGTCAGCTCTTTGGTTCTAACTTTCTCGCTTTGCTTTGATGATATTAGTTGCATAGTTGCTTTGATGATCTAATTGATTGGATAATGTGATAAAATAGCAACAAGTTTATTGGTGTTACACTATTTATTTGAAATTTCATTCATGTAATGAATTTTCAATATGCTGTGTCTAGAATCGAATATGTTTTTTTTATAAAATATAACAAATAGAAGAACTCTTATTAACTTATCGATAAAAAAATACATATTGAAATTTCGGGCATCCTGCAAGCCCACTGTGTGCGCTGTGCTCGTTTAGAGCCCCCGCATACTACAGACTTTCTGTCAACCAACAGTTTGGTCGGGTCGGCCTTCTGGTGCAAAAACCGACCCAACTGAATCGGTGTAATGTGCGCACATGCATACCTCTCCGTACTGATTCAGAAGCCGACCAAACTATCAGCCGACAAATCAGTCTGCAGTTTGCGGGGGCTCTTATTTTGATAGTCCAACTAAGGTGTTATGATGCGTTCTGTCCATAGATTATGATACATAATGAAATTTTTATGTGGGTCTGAAGTGGAAACTGAAATGGGGATAGCTCATTCAGAATTGTCGTAAACTATCTTTTATAAGATGGTTATATCGAGTATTTTTGAATGTGGCAGATCCCTATCATGTTCTAAGTAGACACTTTTAGACATTGGGTTCGATTCCCAATCTGTCAAGGATCTTCCCGGGTTGGAAATTTTCTTGACATGCCTTAAACTTAAACCTTAAACTTTGGGTCTGAAGTTGGGATTATCATTATGATAATGTTGATGAGGATAGGACCATTGTTTTTCTTTTAAAGTTTTTGGCTATTTATGATGTTCGATTAATAGAAATTCATGCCTGCAACAGAGTCAGTTCGCTGTTTTGTTTTATAATACTGATATCTTAATTTGGTTAAATATAAATATTATCTATTAGATAAATCGGCCAGTTCAAACCTTTGTAGGGGTATGAGGTGGGTCATCATCATCTTCTTCTTCATTATGGCATTTTACCCCACCCTATGTTTTGAACTGTCGACGGAAATATGAAAAATTCCTTGCAAATTCGAGTTTTTTATATCAAATAACATCAGAGATACAATTGGCAGTGATGGAAGAAGTGTTCTAGATGTTAAACAGCGTGAATCAATTATATCAAGCGCGGTAAATGACTGATTTGCTTAAATGGTGCGTTTTGTGCCACTCTCCCCTACATAAAGAGTATATCGATGACTGGATTGTTCGTTGAAAAAAGTGTATTGCTTCAGAAGGGACCCTTTTTTCGAGACGATAATATAAATTCAGATGATAAAAACATCATTTTTTTTATAAAAGCACAAATTCTTGGTATATATTTGACAGAATGTATAATGATTCACAGTTTGACAGAACGCTTTGTATTTTTGCCGACATTTCAAACAGGTTTTTTTTCCAAAATAACATGATCACTGAAGATATCGAGTGAGAAGCTGAACAAATCTGAATAACTTCTGGATTCAAGAGCTACAAAATATAAAGGGTGTGTCACATCAAATTGCATCACGGAAAAAACGCTGTAGAAATTTAATTTTTAGGAATTATATCTTCAGCTTTCGCTTATAATCAGATAAGAGTGTATAGATCACGTTGGCCATGCTTCACTGTCAATTTTTCGTAAATTTGGAAAAATGTCGTCGAACGAAAAAGAGCGTCGTGAATTAATCCTGTGCACTCATTTCGAGAATCCGGAGTTGTCACATCGGGACATCGGTAAGATGCTGGGAATCGTCCAATCCACGGTCAGCAGAGTACTAAAATGATACTTCGAGAACCTAACCATCGACCGGAAGGTGAAGAACGGCAAAAATGGATGCTGCGTCAGTGAAAAAAATCACAAGCGCGTAGTTAAGCAGTTTAGACGTGATCCGAGAAGTTCGGTCCGGGATGTCGCCAATAAGCTGAATTTGTCAAGTTCATTCGTCCAGCGGACCAAGCAGCGGGAGGGCCTGCGTACATACAAGGTTCAGAAGGCTCCTAACCGCGACGAAAGGCAAAACATGGTGGGGAAGACGCGAGCCCGGAAGCTGTACACAGAAATGCTGACGAAGCCGCATTGCCTGGTAATGGACGACGAAACCTACGTCAAAGCGGACTTTCGTCAGCTGCCGGGCCTGTTGTTCTTCTCCGCAGAGGACAAATTCAGCGTTCCGGAGGAGATTCGCAAGCAGAAACTATCCAAGTTTGCCAAAAAGTACATGGTGTGGCAAGCGATCTGCTCTTGCGGAAAGCGGAGCGCCCCCTTCGTGATGACCGGCACGGTAAACGGGCAGGTTTACCTTAAGGAGTGCCTACAGAAGCGCTTACTACCACTATTGAAGCAGCACGAGGGCCCGACCATCTTCTGGCCGGATCTCGCTTCGTGCCACTATTCAAAGGACGTGTTGGAGTGGTACGAAGTCAACGGGGTCACCTTCGTGCCAAAGGAAATGAACCCGCCTAACGCGCCGGAGCTTCGCCCAATAGAGAAATATTGGGCGATTATGAAGCAGGCCCTCCGGAAGAACCCAAAAGTTGTCAAATCGAAGGCGGACTTCAAGAGAAAATGGATTTCTGTTCATAAAAAGCTACAACCTGACGTTGTACAGAACCTTATGGACGGGGTAAAGAGGAAGGTGCGAGCATACGGGCTTGGGCTCGAAGTATGAATAAAAAGAAAATGCCAAAAGTTGTCTAAAATTTTCAAAAGGATCGGTCTACTGGGCGAATTTCTACAGCGTTTTTCCGTGATGCAATTTGATGTGACACACCCTTTACAAGAACAATAAATTTCAGAGGATACAAATATCAGAAAAATATAAGAGGACTCAGATAATTGAGATTTTTAGGTGACAGCCTCTTTTAAATAACGCAATTTCAAAAATTAAATATTGAACACCGACATCGTATATCAAAACGGAGATTTTCACAAATTGATTCAGTATACAACGCAAATTCGCAACGCAATTCGTAATACCAAGGTTACACCACAGTTTTCGGAAGGATGCGCGAGTGTTCGCGTGTGTGCGTGACCCTAATGGCCAAACACCTCTCTCCCCCCCCAGGGGAAATAAATTGAGAAACGGTTTCACATTGCGTCTGCCTGCTGGCTTCTGAACGCGGTGTGTCTTTGCGTCGTTTGTCATTGCGTTGGGCGTTTCAATATCAAGGTGAGAGGTGACGTGCGCGCGATTACCACCGAAAAGTGCATAGCTCGAAGCGCTTTTTAATCGTTAGCGCACACGTTGAGAACACCGCGTCCAAGGATTCTCGCATCGCATCGCGAGGAATGTGCAAACGTGTTGAATCGCAGATAGATATGTATATTTAGATACTGCGCATTTTGTTTTGTTCTCCCATTGAAACATTCGCAAAGTTGTTTTGGGAGTTTTTTTTTCTGTGTGCTGGAAAGCGTTTAGCTTTGCTTCCACCATTCAATGATGTTCGGATGAAGCAACCTCTCACTTACGATTATAATAGAGTTATTTTTTGCAGATTCAAATTCGCCACCAGAATATCATTCATTGATGTTTTCCGCGTGCGTTTTTTTTTTGTTGTGGTGCCCGTTTTAACATAACGTGAAACCTTTGAAAAAAGCGTGAATGGGTATGGGTATCCGGAGTGCCTATGGGGTAGTACACAACGCCAATCGGTGAAGTGAAACGCTTTGGAAGAAGCATTATATCGGTTTCTGCGCGCGTGGTAATAAAAAAGAAATTTTTTTGACACACTTTTAGCAGTTCCTACCAATCGTGCTGTTGCAACGAAAAGCACAATTTCTATCACTGTTCGATGTTGTGTTGAACATTTCGCCGCGGCCTGTGAAACCCTACCGTTTTTTTTTTGTTGCTTCTTTTCAATTTATTAACGCGATGAAAGAAAACAAAATCCAGCACACGATTGGTTTTCTAGTTGCAACCAATCGCACAGGTTGGAAATGATGATGAAATCCATCACCGGCTGACTTTTTGAGCGGTTCGACCACTCAGCACCTCAACACCAACTCCAACAACAACACTCTTGACGGATTTGTGTGGTTTGGTTCGATTTGGCCTTTTTGCGCAAACGCTTCTGATGCGGTTCAATTTGAATCGCGATATGGCTCATTTAATAGTAGTTTACTGTTAATTTGTGTAAACCGTGTGTTAACTTTTCGACTGTCCGTTTGATGTGGGGAGGCTCGTTTTCGTAATTTTTCGATAGACTAAACGGGGCTTTAATCGATTCCATTTTGCAGCTGGATGGATTCGGAGGGGCTTGGGCAATGCAACAGTAGATAGAGGTTACAGCAGCGTGTGATCGAGTGTGACATGGTGTCATTGGGGAGCACTTTTTTGTCGTTGATTGTTGGACATAAGTTTCCAGGAAATGGAGCGTGAAGGAACTTTCCCCCATCGTGTTAATGTGCCCTAATGGGGTCATATTTAGTGTCGGTAACGATGATGTTATGTGGATGAAACAGATCAATTTCATCCCAAAAGGCATATTCTAAATTCGGCAGGCGGTTTTGGTATACTGGACAACCAATTTTGGCGCCAATAAATGACTCACACATCGATGTACACCCAAAGTTAATTTTTAGCACAAGTTATGGCATCTCGCTTTATTACATTAAATGAGCTGAAAAATAACAGAAAATGTTCTACTCCCCAATACATGTATATCATTTGTATAATATATATATGCTAGAGCCAATATGAGCGAGCGAAACAGGAGACACATTTAAATGAAAGCATATGAAAACTTTTCGTATAGTTTGCCAGTGTTGGAAAAAATCATCTTCGCTAAGATCAAATGCATAGATTTTCGGGCTAGGTTGCATCGAAAACCTATATGTTCCAAATGAAAATTAAAATGACAGATCCAGGCAACCATTGAATATGAGCAAATGAACTTTTGTCTTGCAATATGTTTTGATGTTTATTTCTTCCACCCAGTGTCATTTTCATCTTGATTATCGGAAACGTCAGAACTGAATTTCATTTCAACCAAATGAATATCAGCTGTTGTTAACCTCTAACCTGAGGCTGCTGTGTGCGGTTGGGTTTTGCAGTTGCCGGATGCCGTAATCGGAAGTACCTTATGAAATTCTCGATGTCGCAAATGACTTGACGGTAGCTAAAACCACTCGTTGTATCCATTCTGCATATGCCGTTGCTACCGTCTCGCCAAATGAAATTTATTTTGAACTTAAATTCACTGCCAGAACGAATATCGTTTCGGATGTGATGAATATCAATTTGTTGCTTTTGATATCCAAAGTATAAATAACAGCGAAGTTAAGAACCCCACTCAATGTCGCATTCATTCATTATAGCAAATTTGCTCATGCAACAGGGATATGAACAAAATTAACTCGTTTGTTATTGTCATCAATATATTGAGGACAGTGTGTTTCTAGCTGAAAAAAGTCATTTACACTGGAACAAAATCATATTCGTTTCTTTCGTACACGGCCCAGACAGAGAAAGACATATTCTCGTTCATGTTCTTTTTTATACTCTTAGAAAACACTTTCCAACTTCATTTTATGATGAGGTGTAATATTATCACGCTTCAATATAACAGCGCTGGCAGCTATATGGATAGCGTGGTCGTGTGAAATAGCCTTGCATTCCAGCCGGCTTTGGTTCGATCCCCACTGACGTCGTGTGGACTTTTTTTTTGACACAATCCCAAATGAAATGAGAAGAGTAAACAGAAAGAGATGTCTGCTCGCATACATACAAACCATTTTTAAGCTTTTAAAGCAGTTCATTATTTGCGCATTTGACTCTCCAGCACACGAAATGGCATCATTTCTGCCAAAGATGAAATGTTTTCTGCCAACGCTAGTTTGGGTAATTTATCTAATTCATTTCGACTGTTGAACGCTTTTGTTTCCGAAGAGGATTGCGTTGAACGCGTTCATGAACAACATAGATAACATTTAGTAATAGTAGTAAATAGTAATAAAATGAGTATGTTTTATTAGTTGTGGAAATCGCGCTTCTGGAATAAAATCTGCGTTTCAATTAGTTTCATCTGCATGTTTTCAGCGGCATGTACATCATCGAAACTGAATGGAGGGTGAATTTGAACGATATCCTTCAAGACATCCTCGAATCCTACATCCATAGGAAACAGGCAAGACAGTTCCTCGATAACTTCGAGACCCTTCTCTCATCTATCACCACTGAATAAAATACATAGTCGGCAGCAGTCTTCCATGTTTCACAAAAAACACTGCGTCCGGAATAAACATGTCCACGCTGCTGTTCACAGTTTTGTGTTTGAGTACAAACATGATTTTTTCGTACCTATGTTAGAAAATGTGACATGTTTGTATTCGTGGTATGTTTGGACATACGATGTTTAATCCCAATGTTTCACATGATGTTCGAACATGGTGTACAGTTTCTCTTGCATTTTCACCCCAAGCACCGGCAGTGCGTAGAGTAGAAGAAGCGAATCGGACGCCACACCACCACCACTCAATGCGTGGTGTGTTTGTATGTTGACATGGAAAAAATGCTTTCCAATGAGTGCTTCATCAAAAATATTGGGCAAATAAAATAAACCTCTTTTTCTGTTCTGAACAAAATAAACATCGATTGATATGAGAGTTTTTCACATTTGATATCATTATTTAGTGCACGCATCAATTTATATATTGAATTCATGTAACATTCGCTATTATTAGCTATTTGAACAAGTACTAAAATTGAATTATTCAGCAGTGACATGTTAGGCGTAACGCTAACCACTCGACCACGGGAGCAACAATTTTGGCTGGATCTTTGAATACAAATGGCCAATACTGCTTGTTCGCGACGATCGCGACCCGAGCTATAAAACGAGCGGAGAAGAGGAGAAGAAAGGATGATGCAATCGCATGCACACATAGCATATGTAGTGCAGTGTAAGTGTAGCTTTTAGTTTTTTCCTTCATTCAGTTTGTGATAACATCGAGAAATTAATGATGTGTTTTAGCCGCTGAAATTTCTCTGCTGGTTCTGCTGTGTGCCGCTGAAGGTGGCATCTAAAACTAATTTTTGGGAATTTATTTTTTTGGTCAGCATTTGTACGACGTCGCTCGCTATGCAGTCGGCTCCCCAGACTTTAATTGCCAACATGCACGCAAAAAAAAATAGAAAGCTTCTTTCTATTCAGAGAATGTTTTCCAAGGATTATTTAATCAGACTTGCAAAATGTGCATGAACGATCTATAAACTTTTACTTAGTCGCGGCAATACATACACACACTCTTTACAGATACACGGGCCGAAGGTTGTGCAGTCCACTGATGATTCAACAAGAGCCAAAGGTTGTACCGCTCATGACAACTCTACAGGAGCTGATGATTGCGCCGGCTAGTGATCATTCTATCCTGGATTCCTCGAGTCGAAAAAGACGCACCACGCTAGATATTAGGTGCAGACTAGGGGGTCGTTGCTGATTAACGGTCAGCTGCATCCCAATAGGAAGTATCCCATGTCGGGCACACGTACAGAGCACTGAAGACTGCAACATCCCAATTATGAGAACACTTGTAATACTAACCTCGAACCAACCGCGAGTAATCGGTTACATATTACTAACATAGTTGTAAGCAAACATTGTCAAAATATTGAACTCCCGGCCCCGGTAGGCTGACGCCATATGAGCCTTAATAAAAATATATATTTTGGTGCATGAACTTATAGCCTCTTAGTTCGTGCAATTTTTGAAATGCGAACTAAATTTCAAGTTCGTTTCTGTGAAAAAGTATTCTACGAAGAAATGTTTTGGGATGAATAATTTCTTTCCGTGTATGAAAAGAAACGAAACGGAAGCAATGAATACGGCGACATCGGGTGATATGTTTGTATATGATGTTCTTGAATTATAAACATCGTGTTTGTTTTCACATGTCTATGTTTGTGTATCATTGTTCGTGTTGGGGATAGACACTCAACACTAGCGAGAATCATGTTCGAATTCAAACAAAACCATGGAATTTTCACATCGCGTGGACATGTGTAAGTGTTTTTCGGAAGACTGGTCGGCAGCTTCTTCTTTCAAATTTTCATACAAACCATTTTCGCTCCTAACTCAGCCAATTTTCCAGCACAGGATGTGGCAACAAACTTATCCATTTTTTATGCATGTTTCGACTCATATTTTCAGTTCAGATTGAACCTTCAAAACAACAACAGCTTCATTATAAATCAAATAAACCATTTTCTGATTTATGCACGTAAAAAGTATATTTCAGACAATTTTCCCTGGAATACAAGTCTTTCGTCATCCACTTTTCTTTTTTTTTTTTTTTACTAGTGCAGGTTTTCAATTTGCTTCAATTTACACAACACATGCCACAGTTATAAAAAACGATTGCCAATTGACACTGAAATCATGAATGAAATCGACTGCCCTCTAATGGAGAGAGCACAGCAAAATCGAATGCATTTTCTCCCAAACTATCTCTCTGTTTTATGTACTGACGCGTAAATACATCCCGTTCTCTCTTATGAGAGAATTCTTGACAAAAATTCTAGCAGTTAAGCCGGGTTTATACGTTGTCAATTAAATAAATGTCAAATTTTATGGTATGGGTACGTTTTTAATTCTTCGGATCGTTTGTCGCAACCGAGTAACTGGCAATGTCCAACCGTGGTTTTACTACCGTTACTTGCACGAATTTATGCAGAACAGAACCAAATACGTGAAAAAGTCAAAGAATTTCTTACTCACAAAATTATTTTTATTCAATTTTATGGAATAGTTTTCAACTGTATTCTTAATTTCGCTCCTATGATATTTTTTTCAAATCAGACTGTGGGCCGCATGGACAATGTTGGAGGGCCGCGGGATAGTCACTACTGTTCTAGAAGACAAAAAATATGATTGGATAATAGGATAACTTGTTTCATTTATGGTTTTCTTTTGTGAAGTGACAATTTTTGTTGATCTGAGGAAAGAGTACTGTACGCGCGCAACCGTTTTTAATTTCGGATACTTAACAGATTTGAATTTGAACACAAAATATTCAAATATAACGCGAACACATATATTCCACAGATTCTATTTATGATCACGGTATCTTTTCTTAGTCTCTTCTGTTCTACAATCAGCTGTAACCACGAATTAGCGATCAAAGCAATTCCCACAAAAACTGTTCTCTCGAGAGATTTGATATTCAGCGTCATTGCTCAATATGAAACAGGCCAAGCGATACTGTATGAGTAAATAGGTACACAGTATTACTTGACTGTTGTGGATCATGTTCACTCGGGATGTTCAAATTTCCTTTTGGCACGAACAAGTACGTTGTCTTGTTAAGACTTGTCAACAGAGCTTGGAAATATTGAGCTTGTTAAGCAACATTGAAAATATATTTTTATCAGTGTAACGCGTTTATTTTGCTTGTCGATGCTACTGTCATTCATTCGACGGCAAACAAATTTACAACTGTGTTCATTCATATTCATTCTGTGCTCTTTGAGCTTTCCTTAAAGCTCGAGTCATGACAATTCATTCACATTTATTCATTGCCATTGAATTGTCAGGAATGTTGTGACTGTTCATTTTCAATATCCCGATATGTGTGTGATTTTCTCATTGAGTCAGTGCCTTGCTTATTCAGTTGTTTTTGAAGTTACTCCGAAAGGGCAACGCAAATCGGTGGCGCAAGCGGAAATGCCAACAAAAGAGCAAGATCTGCATGCACACTCACAGCTAAGGATTGCTTAGGCTTGGACGGCGAGGGGGCATTCTGCAGAAAGCGATCCAAGCAGCGAATGCAAACTATGTCAGCCAAAGCTGGATATTGGCAATTTCATCCGCTAATCCTATAGCATATATTCCCATTGCGGTCGTGTCTTGGACACCACCATTTTATGTTCGTGTGTTCAGAATTAAAAAAAAGTTAAATGTTTGAAATTTTAGTCTAGACGGTATTTTTCACATCGGAATTCTTTTTTTGAAGCATTTCTGACAAGTGGATTTGGAACTGCATATTCACTATGTAAAATGAAAGCAATTTAACTGAGACGGAAACCTTGCATGTTTGAACAATTTAATTTATTGTCACTATTATGAGCATTCTGTACTTTCTTATCTTCCTCAACGAATTTCTCCGTTTCGTCAGTGTCCGAGAACGATGCTGATAGTGAATGAACTGGTATGTTAATGTCAATGAATGACAAAACTAGGGATATTTTGTTTTGCTCACATTCCGTGAACGCAGAACAGAACGAAAAACAGAATGAAAATAAACTGGATGAATCAACTGTGATTGGCTTGCTGTGATTGTGAGGTTTGGCGTTGGTTCATTTTCGATATCCCGAATGCAATGGTATAATGATCGAATGCGGCCGGAAATTCAGCTGAAAAGATTGATGTGATACAGATATTTCCAAGCACTGCTTGTCAAGTTAATCAAGTCTTCGCTGATTTTAACTTCCGGCTGTTCCAAAATTTTAGCTTTTACATTAGTTTTCAAACTAATCTATAAACAATCATCATCTTCTTCTTGCAAAACAATGATACTATATAATACCTAACACCCTTCTGTGTCAACATACTGGAAGGTTCAAACCAATCCTACACCCAAAATTGATTTTTAGCTCATGTTTTGTCTTCCCGATTTATGACATTAAATGAGACAGAAGTCATGACCCACAAATACTGGTAAGCATTTGTATAATATACATGGTACAGCAATATAAAATTAATACGAGCGAGCGAAACAAAAGACAAATAAGCTCTCCGCATACTTTGCCACATACACGGCCCAGACCGAGATAGATATTGTTCTCCTTCATGCGCTCCTTTTTTACTCATAGAATACACTTCCCAACTTCATTTTATAATCAGATGCAATATTATCACGTTTTTGCTGAATAACTGCGGAAGCATCATTATCCATGTGGATAGCGTAGTCGTGTAAAATAGCTTTGCATTCCAGCAGGCCTTGGTTCGATCCCCATTGACGTCGTATGGACTTTTTTTGGCACAATCCCAAATGAAATGAGAAAAGAAAACAGAAAGAGATGTCTGCTCATTCCTGGTTGGAAATGAAAACTGTAGTAATAGTACGATGTGTATATACGAGTAGCCGCAGAGTTTTTTTTTTCATAACTCATTTATTTTTACAGGCTCAGTTACATAAGTTTTAAGGAACAGAATTATTAATTATATTTTCATGACTATATTAAATTATTTTCTTAATTCTATGGTTTGTAAGGTAGAAGAGAACCGTTTACTCGCGATAGACTCGAGTTTAGAAGGGTGACATATTTTTTTCTGAAAAAAAAGAGATATAAGAAGATTGTAAAGTCGCAGTGATATTGATGAAGAAATAAGTATCAGAGCGTAAAACTACTCAAAAACACTTTTTGAATACAAAGCCAATATGATAAGATGTTATACAATATACAATTATTTCGTCAGATTTAAAGTAGAATCAACTTTAATGGTAAAACTATAGTAAATATATCTATGATCAAATCAAATAACCTAAAAATTTTAAAAAACTATTCAACAATTTATCCACTGCTGATAAATTGTAAAATTTTTTCCAAAACATTCGTAATTTTGTGTTCATCTCAAAGTATAGAAGATGAATTTAAAGAAAATCTGAATATTGAGTTCTCAATATTTCTCAAAATCATGCAAAGTGATACTGAAGACTTCTCAGAAAAAAATTTAATACGAATACGAATGAAACACACATTTCTGCATTACTCGAGAATTAATCAAGCAAACGAAACCAAATTTGGCATGTGGAGGTTTTAGGATGCAATAAATGTTTTTATGGTGGTTAGACTCTTCTCCACCCTCTCAAAGGGGGGCTGCCATACAAATGAATCACAAATGTCTGCATAACTCAAAAACTAATCAGATAAAAAAGTGTCAAAATTGGCATGTGGAGGTTTTAGGAGACACAAAACGTTTTTATGGTGGTTAGACACTCCTCCCCCGGTTCATTACTTGAGAATTTTATTGACGAGAAATTTTTATACGATGGGATGACACCCCTCCCTCCTCTAGAATGGAGAGGGGTCCCTTAAAAATAATACACATATTTAAACCAAACATATTCCACTAAAACATGACAATTGAAAATTTTCTAAAAACTCTGGAGGAAAATGGGAAAATTCGGAAAATTTAGCTCGCATTTATTATACAGTTACTTATTGACAAGCGTTTTTAGTCCATTTGATGTTTGCGTCAATGAAATTGATCTTCGTTCGAAAATGGAAATGGAATTTAATGTGATAAAACGCACTCCTATATCGTCTTCTATCTATATAAATAAAAAAGGATCGCCAAATGTGTTGATAAGAGCAAAACTCGAGGAAGAAATGGCTCAATTTAGGGCTGTCTTTATTCCATCATATTTTTTGTATCAAACATTTATTCCATGTAACGGAGAAACATGTTATTTGCAAGTGGTTGAAAAATCTTGAACGAGAATTGTGTCTGAAAATAATCTGATGAGTTTTGGTAGAAGTACTAAGAATTTTATAGTAAAAGGTAATTTCAAAGGTAATGTTTTTTCAATCAATGAACAATTCTGCGATTGGACCCGTGAACATCGCTTAGTAAGAAAACGTGGATGTGATAACGAAAAATAAATTTTGGGCGGGACGAAATTTGCCGGGTCAGCTAGTATATATATTATATCTATATATAAAATTTGTATGTAGGGGTTTAAGGGACCAGGGAAGGGTCTTATGATGGCTTGAAACCCCGCCCCCCTCTCTAAGGGAGGCTGCCATAAAAATGAAACACGAGTTTCTGCATATTTCGAGAAATAATCAGGCTAATAGAACCTGGTATGGTATGTAGAGGTTTCAAAGGAGGGGAGGAGGAATGTTTTTATGATGGTACGACACTCCTTCCCCTTTCTTCCGGGGGACTTCCATACAAATTAAACAAAAATTTCTGCATAACTCGAGAACTAACCAATCAAATGGAACCAAATTTGGCAAGTGAAGGTTTTAGAGGACAATATACAAATCAAACACAAATTTCTGAACATTTCGAGATATAATCAAGTGAATGGAGCCAAATTTGGCATGTGGAGAGTTTAGGGGGCAGAAATATTTTTATGATGGTTCGACACTACTCCACCCTCTCTTAGGAGGGGGCTGCATAACTCGAGAACTAATCAAGCAAATGGTGCCAAAATTGGCATGAGGGGGCTATTAGGTACTAGAAATGTTTCTTTGGTGGTTTGACATACCGCCCCCATCTGAAAGCAGGGGGAGGGGGGTGCTCCCATACAAACGAAACACAAATATCTGCATAACCCGAGAACGATTGGAGCAAATGTACCAGAATTGGAATGCGAGGATTTAAGAGTACAAGAAATGTAATGTAAATCCTCTGGAAGGAGAAGGAAGGCCCCATAAAAATATTACACATTATTCAACCAAACATATTAACAATTGAAAAGTTTCGGAAAACTCTGAATGAAAATGAAAATTGGGAAATTGAATTCCCAAATGTTCTTCAATTACATCTTGATAAGCGTTTGTAGTACATTCAATGTTTACGCTAACAAAATTGATCTTCGTTCGAAAGTGGAAATCGATTTTCAGGTGAAAAAACGCACTCCTATATCTTCCAACTATATAAATAAAAATGAATCGCCAAATGTGTTGGTAAGCGCAAAACTCGAGAGAGAAATCGTCCGATTTGAGCTGTCATCATTTTATTATATTTTCTGTATCAAACATGTATTCCATGTAACGGGGAAACATGTTATTTGCAAGCAGTTGAAGAATCTTGAACGAGAATTGTGTCCGAAATTAGTTTTATATTATAATGAGTTTTGGTAAAAGGACTAGGAAATTAATAGTAAAGGGTAATTGTAAAGGGTCAATTAGAGGATCAATCAATGAATTGTTCATGAACGTTCGCTTAGTCAAAAAACGTGAATGTTTGAAAGTATTGATTACAAAAATCCATTTTGGGCGAGACAAAGTTTGCCGGGTCAGCTAGTGATTTATAAATAAACAAAACTATACAATCAAGCTAGTATTAGATATAGTTACAGGGCGCACTCCATTATGTACGGTGTCCAATTTCTTTTCAATGTATAAAATCGAATAAAAAAAACCAAAAAAAAAATACAGGATACTGTTGTGACTCACGTAAATTGATAAATTTAATTAAGGTACCCCGGGGCATGTTCGACAAAGTTTCCTATATGTTTTGCTTCATATTCAGAAAAAACCGGATACGAAAAGGCTCAGAAAATTACAGAGATGAATCAGCTCAGAAGTCTGAAGGTCTCTTTGAAAAAGAACAAAAAAAATCCCAGAAAATCTATTTTTGACAACTTTTTTTTTCAAGAAGTGACATTAGATCTCGACCTTTCATGGAATCTTAAGACAATTGGCATCAACTTTGTTTTGTTTGAAAACCCCAATGTTTTTTCGAAGACGAAAACCATACATGAAAAATTACTGATGAATGCGTTCGAAAAATTACACTAAAATTGGTCAAAAATCAATCCATAAATCCATTTTCATATTAATTTTTTTGCTGCTCCATGTGAATTGAGTTCGACCTTTTCCTGGAGGTTTGCTAACTTCGTTTGGTCGGCCGCTCACAGGAGCAAACACCGGAACATATTTGAACCTGGAAAGCAACACCTGTTGACAATTCAACGACCACAGCTGTATTTGATAGGGACACCGAATAGCCCAAAAAATGGCACCAGGCCGATGATTCGAATAATCGTTATTGTGTTGTTTTTTACCTATATATATGAAACTAACTGATGTGATTCGTTGAACTCGAAACCAAAAGCTCTGATGATACGGCGCTCTTCATTGTTGGACGATTTACATCTAACGTTTATAATCGTGTCCAATCAGGAAGTGGATTTTGTATAGATTTATAGCGTTTACAGCGTGTTCAATCGCTTTTGGTTTGGATTGGTTAATAAAATGTTTGCTCTAATTAAGGAAATTGAAAGGGAGCCGTTCCTCCGTAATAATGAAATCCAGATAATTGACTGCTAACAGCGATTAATTATGGATACTTCAAAGCGTTCTCTGAAAAACAAAATTCAAGCTCAACAGGTTCCAAGAATTGAAAGTGAAAATTTGCTGATCCAGTCGTTAATCAAATCATAAATCACTAGAGGTCGATCGCGTGTGGAATATCAATAACATTATGCCGCAGCAGAATGACGTTCGAGCGCGGTTGAACAACTGCTGCTATGAGACTGTGTGAGAAAATTGAACAAGGCTACAAGAGCACTAGAGTGCACCAACGGTGCACTTTGCAATAAGTGTGGACAATTTTACTTCTGAACGCACTGCAACCGACGGATTGGGTGCAAAGTGAAAGGGTACTCTCAATGGTTGCCACAACCGTTATTGGCTAATTAAAATCCACTTCCAATCGCGTAACAAAGAAAAAAAAAATCATCTGGAAGAATATTTTCAAATCCCCAACTCACAAAACCGATGCAGTTTGCCTTTACCGTCAGGGTTTTGACCGGTAATGGTTTGACATTGCCTCGGCTTGGATCAACATGATCACCATTAAAGCGCACACCACCACCATTCGAAGAGTGTCATTAGAAGCTACCAAAAGAACGATCAAGATTCGTCGCTAAAGGAACTTTTTTCTGCTGATTTTTGCAATCGTCGTCCAACTTCGTTTGGAAGCCAAGAAATGGGTCGATATCGTGTTTTCCATCATTTTAATAATCGCATCTAATTCAGTTTAATAAATCTCGGTACATTCTCGATGCTGGCCGCGGCATTGCAACCCTGTTATGTACACACATTCCACTCTGTTTGGTCAGGTTTGCAAAACACAACAGCTCAATCAGATTTCCCCGAGGGGATTAAACGCGCGCGATGTGAAGTCTGGTGCGCGAGCGCGGCGTTGGCGAGAGAAGGCAACGACTCCCAGAAACAGCTGATTTCAGAGCTACTTGCTGATCTGGCTTACATAAGATTTGCAACTGATTTTCCTTGCATCCATTTGACGACGACGACGACGGCGACGGTGACGGCGTAGCACGTTTCTTCATTCAGTCATTCAGGCGCGTGCTTTTTTTAAGGTAAATAGCTATGAAAAAGTTAAATAATGACATCGTCGAAGACGGCATCCAGCTCGGTGGCGACAACGACGAAAAGTGACTGCAGCAAAAGGCAATCGTCTTCTGTAACTAAAGGCGAGCGAGGCTGCGCGTGCGCCGCTCTGCCGTTTTGGAAATAATGAAGCAAATGACGGTAAGATTTAATGGCATTTTGTGGTGAATGGAAGGCCCCACGACCCAAGATGCGTTCCGCTGAGTGTGATAGCATGGGTAGTTCTCGGCGGGGGGCTTTCAGATGTATGCCGGTGACGGATGTGTTAAGCAGACACGGAGACGCCACTCGAGATGGGTATCGTGGTGTTCTGTCATATAGGTGAGTCAATTCGGCTACGCTGAATGACTAATCAGTGGTTCTCTTGGTCGGGTAATTAGTTATATCGAAAAAAAAACGAAAATTTCAGCTCTTTCTAAAAACCAAGGATATTCCTTCAGATCCCCATACTGCCCAAACATGTATGGTTCACGTAACCACTAACACCACTCAGGTGTTTAAAACGCTTTTTTCTAGGTTTTAGCTAAATTATCATTGTGAACTGTGAACAATTCTTCTTCTTCTTCCCCTTCTTCTTCTTATCCTTCTTCTTCTTCTTCTCCTTCTTCTTCTTCTTCTTCTCCTTCTTCTTCTTCTTCTCCTTCTTCTTCTTCTTCTTCTTCTCCTTCTTCTTCTTCTTCTCCTTCGTCTTCTTCTTCTTCTTCTTCATTGGCACTTATGTTCCTAGTGGAACAGCGTCGTCTCAACGTAGCTCTTCTTGCGTAAAACTACTAGTTGAAATTTCTATGCCACATAATACGTCTTGAGTTTATTCTGAATGGCAAGCTCTAGCTCTACATGTGACAGTGCAAGTCACAAAAAAATTCCTTTGGCGAAAAATCCTCCCGGCCATACCAGAAATCGAATACAAATGATATGTGTGAAGCTAACCATTCTGCCACAGGAACACATAAGCATTCTCGATTCCCTGGAAACTCTCAAATCTTTCAAATCGTTTAAATCTCTGTATGCTCTAAAATTTCTAAAATTTCTAAACTTTCTTAAAAACACTGAAATCCTTAAAATTT
Source organism: Toxorhynchites rutilus septentrionalis (assembly GCF_029784135.1). Taxonomy (NCBI): domain Eukaryota; kingdom Metazoa; phylum Arthropoda; class Insecta; order Diptera; family Culicidae; genus Toxorhynchites; species Toxorhynchites rutilus. The sequence continues at coordinate 321,103,216 of NC_073745.1, read as the reverse complement.
TTGAAATCTTTGAAATCTTTAGAATCTTTGGAATCTTTGAAATCTTTGAAATCTTTGAAATCTTTGAAATCTTTGAAATCTTTGAAATCTTTGGAATCTTTGAAATCTTTGAAATCTTTGAAATCTTTGAAATCTTTGAAATCTTTGAAATCTTTGAAATCTTTGAAATCTTTGAAATCTTTGAAATCTTTGAAATCTTTGAAATCTTTGAAATCTTTGAAATCTTTGAAATCTTTGAAATCTTTGAAATCTTTGAAATCTTTGAAATCTTTGAAATCTTTGAAATCTTTGAAATCTTTGAAATCTTTGAAATCTTTGAAATCTTTGAAATCTTTGAAATCTTTGAAATCTTTGAAATCTTTGAAATCTTTGAAATCTTCGAAATTTTTGAAATCTTTGAAATCTTTGAAATCTTTGAAATTTTTGAAATCTTTGAAATCTTTGAAATCTTTGAAATCTTTGAAATCTTTGAAATCTTTGAAATCTTTGAAATCTTTGAAATCTTTGAAATCTTTGAAATCTTTGAAATCTTTGAAATCTTTGAAATCTTTGAAATCTTTGAAATCTTTGAAATCTTTGAAATCTTTGAAATCTTTGAAATCTTTGAAATCTTTGAAATCTTTGAAATCTTTGAAATCTTTGATATCTTTGAAATCTTTGAAATCTTTGAAATCTTTGAAATCTTTGAAATCTTTGAAATCTTTGAAATCTTTGAAATCTTTGAAATCTTTGAAATCTTTGAAATCTTTGAAATCTTTGAAATCTTTGAAATCTTTGAAATCTTTGAAATCTTTGAAATCTTTGAAATCTTTGAAATCTTTGAAATCTTTGAAATCTTTGAAATCTTTGAAATCTTTGAAATCTTTGAAATCTTTGAAATCTTTGAAATCTTTGAAATCTTTGAAATCTTTGAAATCTTTGAAATCTTTGAAATCTTTGAAATCTTTGAAATCTTTGAAATCTTTGAAATCTTTGAAATCTTTGAATTCTTTAAAATCTTTGAAATCTTTGAAATCTTTGAAATCTTTGAAATCTTTGAAATCTTTGAAATCTTTGAATTCTTTGAATTCTTTGAATTCTTTGAAATCTTTAAAATCTTTGAAATCTTTGAAATCTTTCAAATCTTTCAAATCTTCGAAGTCTTTGAAATCTTTGAAATCTTTGAAATCTTTGAAATCTTTGAAATCTTTGAAATCTTTGGAATCTTTGAAATCTTTGAAATCTTTGAAATCTTCGAAATCTTTGAAATCTTTGAAATCTTTGAAATCTTTGAAATCTTTGAAATTTTTGAAATCTTTGAAATCTTCGAAATCTTTGAAATCTTTGAAATCTTTGAAATATTTGAAATCTTTGAAATCTTTGAAATCTTTGAAATCTTTGGAATCTTTGAAATCTTTGAAATCTTTGAAATCTTTGAAATCTTTGAAATCTTTGAAATCTTTGAAATCTTTGAAATCTTTGAAATCTTTGAAATCTTTGAAATCTTTGAAATCTTTGAAATCTTTGAAATCTTTGAATTCTTTGAAATCTTTGAAATCTTTGAAATCTTTGAAATCTTTGAAATCTTTGAAATCTTTGAAATCTTTGAATTCTTTGAATTCTTTGAAATCTTTCAAATCTTTCAAATCTTTGAAATCTTTGAAATCTTTGAAATCTTTGAAATCTTTGAATTCTTTGAAATCTTTAAAATCTTTGAAATCTTTGAAATCTTTCAAATCTTTCAAATCTTTGAAATCTTCGAAGTCTTTGAAATCTTTGAAATCTTTGAAATCTTTGAAATCTTTGGAATCTTTGAAATCAATATGGGTGTGGGCTTTTCATATAATTCAGAATTAAAAAAAACCGTTTTTGAGAAAAACGAATTTCTATTTCAAAATATATTTTTTTTAAACTGGTTCGATATGTTTTGATGAAAATTTGAACAATTTCTTATATTTCATTTTTGGGCAATCTTTTTTTAAAGGTTCTATAGTTTTCGAGTAAGTTTTTTTTTGTGGAAACTGAAGAAAAAGAACTTGGTTTTTTTTCAAAAAGTCGTCTAGATGTTTTTTTAGTTTTCTAGTATTCAAAGTTGCTTAAAATCGCCAATGTTTTTCAATCCAAAAAATATCAAAGTGCTGTCAACTCTTAAGAATCTGGAATTTGGAATTCTGAATTTCTGGTTTCTGAAATTCGTTATGCTTATTAATATTAAGGGACAGATCATGAACTTTACTTCACGATGAAATCAAAATAAAGAGCAATCTATTTCGTTTTATTCGTGAAGTGACGTTCATGATCAGGCCCTAAATCTGAAATCTTAGATCAGAGAAATAAGATTATGGCATTAGGAAGTTGAATTCTAAATTTTAAGTATGAATCAATAATCCGAATCTTAAATCTGAAATTCAGAATCACGAGTCCGTATTCTGAAAATATCATTTATTAACCCGAAAACGTGAACTTGATTTTGAATCTTAGATCTTAAATCGGAAAAAAATAATTATAAATTATGAATTGCAGGATCTAGACTCGGAATCTGAATTTGGGGTTTAAATTATGTTATGTAAACTGCATCCTAAATCAGAAAAGTGTCATAATTTTAGTTTATGGATATTAAGCCCAAAATCTTATTTTGGATCTAAATATGGCTTCAATTGGACTATGGAATTTGAATTTAAATCTGAATTTGAATGCATAACAAATTTTTCTAAGCAAAACAACGATCCGTTTCTCTGGCTATTGGTAACGATGGAATACCAATACTTAGACCAGTAGAGATAGAAAAAAATATAGGAGGTTGTGTTCAAGACACGACCGCATTGTTGACGTAGAACTACACTGTAGTTTAATTTAATTCAAGTAGCTTGTTTATAACTTTATCCTTAGTGGAGAAAGTTTTGCTACTGGCAAACGAAACCAAATCACATACAAACCTTCAGAACGACATTTACTTTCTTGGTGACTAAATGAACGAAATAAACCCTATCAGTTAATCTCAACAACCTCGAAAAGAGTATCAATGCAAATTAATAACTTAATATAACCTATTGAATAACTTGGTATTCCCCAAATAATTTTTTGGTGCACAACCTTAACACCTGCTTCACCATAGTGTCAGTTCAATGCATTGATGACAGAAAACAAACAATGTTAACTGATTGAAAAAAGGTTGAATATTTGCCTCAGCACAGATTCATTACCAATACCCTAGCGTAAACGTTTCCCTCCCGCTATTCTCCACTCCTTGTTTATATTTATCATTACGACTGCATAATTTGCAACACCAAACAATCGTCAATCACAGCATAAAAAATAGGCGATTGTTGCATCGTTACAGGGTCAATTACTGACAAAATTCAAGAACATTTATTATCTTGATGAGCTGACGATATCCTAGCTGGATGGTTCCCCACACAATTGTGTAGCTCAGAACGTTAATGCAATGGCGTCAGTTTGATGCAATGATTGCAATGCCAAAGACACCAGCGAGTGAGTAATTTGGTAGCGTCCACAGCTCAATCCGAAACGTAGACATGAACGATACTGGAAGTTTGCCTTCCTTCCTTGCTTAAGACTTTAAACTTCTTCAGCTCATTCGTCTCTAACCTTCAAAAAAACCATTGGAAAACTTTACTTTATCCATAATATTACTCCTCCACTCTCATTGTCTTGAGAAAGGCATTCGATCCCTCGGCCTCCAGCTCGCCCAGCAGTCGATTTCCTCACGAGGAATGAAAGTTTGCCTCACCGAGATCCACTGTTTATACTCTAGGCAAATATTCCCCTTCGTTCTTCTTCTTTTCCTTTGTTCACGCAGACTTTACATCTTACGATTTCCCCTCCATTGCTCGTCGATAAGTTGTTCGTTATTGATAGCTCTGTTCGGGAAAGCATACAAATGGACAGAACAAATATATGAGGAAATGGGAATGCTCCCAATTTTCATCAATTTAAACCATATACAGACTATGGAATTGTAATGTATAGCATATCAAACTATTCTTTGGGAATTTCCGATTCGTTTGTTATGTATCGCCAAAATCCGTTCGCGGCAAAAATAGTTATTAACGTTAACTTTATTTCATAAAAACGTGATCTGTTTTCTGGTTTGGCACCCTTAATGAAAGACGTAGTTCTACGTCAAAAAATCAACCCGCATGTCAACTAGCCAGCAATTCATTTTTGTTTCAAATGATAGATACAACATGTCTCGTGAACGAATTTTCTAGTTTAAATTTTGACGGATTCCGAATCTCAAAGAAACAGAGAAAAGTTGTGGAGTGTTCTCTTTTTTTTAACTTGATCACACATTTTAATATTTCAACACGCGACGACGTAGATTATCCCGGGGCCATCGAGGAATAAATCTAGTTCAAAACTGTGAATTATAGCAACCATGTCATATCACAAAATTCTTCACTTGTTACATGCTGTCAAGTACAGAACTTTGGGACAAAACATGTTTGCTGTAGTTTTGCGGAACAGTTTTATTCTTAATTTCCAGAATCCAATATCAACTGTCTAGGAATACCCATTCAGGCAGTTTTCTTTCAGTTTTTTAAGAAAAAATATCTATTGAAACAATCAAGAACTAAGTCGATAGGCTAATAAATAATAAAAACAATATTAAAAATCTGAAGAAAAAAATAAAAAAAAAAGCTACTCGAGGATGCAACATTGTAAGATGTTTTCTCATTCGATGGTATCTATATTGATTTTATACTTTTCGTGCATACAAGAGGCAACGCCAGAACGGCTTTTTCTAAATTTTCAATGCTAATGTTTCAGATGGAAATGTAATTAGTGAAGAACAATTTAAGACTGAGATTCCCACAGTTTCGTGGAAAACGAAACGAACAAAAATTGAAAAAAAAATTAAAAAAATAATTGGGTCATGGTACCAAGCTACCGAGATTAGATATTCCAAAAATCACTCGTTCAAAACGCATTCTACCATTAGGAAATTGTGAACATACTCATTCTGTACCACCCGGTCTGGTAGCTAGCACTGATAAAAACGGCCAAGTGATAAGACGACTTGACGTAAATTGTGCTCACCTGCATTGGAGACAAATGCCGTTATCTCTCAAATCGGAAATTCCAAGCTGCACTGGATTCCGGTCCAGGTGGCTTTCGATGTGCACCCGAACGGATAACGTAATCTTGGATTTCCCCAAGAGACAACAGTAAATAACGCAATCTGATTTTCTCCTACCCATTTTTGTTGCGCGTCAAAATAAATTCAATCAGCTGTTCCCAACCGCTGATTTGATAGCGGTTGGGTTTTTGCTTGTTTTGACAACACCTGACTTTTTTGCAGTATTCAACTGTTGAACAATAGTATTGTATTTTCAGTTCCATTTCGAAACATAAAAAAGAAACTTTGTTCTATGATTTGTCAACAAAGTATGGACGAAGATTTCTGTATATTAAATTTTTCATAAAACTCGCAAGAATCTTGCAAGTATGGGCATGTATTTTATGCAATACGCTCTGTGCGAAAATACAGTCTCCACAAAGCATTGTCACGTCACAAAATCAATAAAGTGTATTAAATATGTATTTCACTGTATTGTAGCATGCTATATATTAGTTTTTATGTTAGTTTTTATCCTGAATGCTTCTCATATTCCTCTGAGATCTTCCATTCCCATCCAAAGGTCTATCCTATAGGGGAAGGTGGTTCTAAAGCTACCCTATTTGTATCTCAGGAATTTTCAGTAGTGTCAAATGAAAGGTGTCACAACGCTGACAATTTGATAATATGGCGACTTGCTTCTTGCTCTCTTCATTCTAGCGTTTCAGAGCCATTCATTGCCCTAACACAGAGAAAAAAATACACTGATAACCTGTATTGAAATTTAGTTCAATGTTCTTTTAGGTTGCATAACATTACAAAACAAGGCAATTTTCATTGCTTATGGTATGTTCATCAAAAGAAGCTATATATTGGGTTGGGGGAAAAGAAATGTCGTATTTCTGATCGAAATTTGACGCTTTATTTAACATTCTTAAAATTATCCAATTTAAGTCAAATATGCGCCGTTTTGTTCGCAAACTTGTTGCCATTTAGAAGGCAACTTCAATGGTTCCAAGCGGTTTTATGGTCTATACCTAGTTCCTGGCCAATCGAGCGAGTGCCCGGTCTACTTGGATGATTTCAACGATTTCATCGGTTTCCACGACGATTGGCCTACCAGTACGGGGTTTATCTTCGACAGCCACTACACCAGAACGAAATCGATCAAACCAACGATGTGATGTGCAAATCGTTACAGTATCGGGTCCATAAACTACACGATTTTTTTCGGTCGCCTTCGTTGCAGTTTTACCTCGCAGGTAGTAAAAATGTAAAATATGGCGAATTTCTTGCTTGGTGGACTCCATCTTTGACGCGCTATAACTTGAGACTGAAAAGGACAATCATAACACTGTTAAAACGACACTTGTAGCACAGATTGCCATCTTTAAATAGCAGTATAGATGCGATAAGTACAACACAAGATATGTTTAAGTATTGCCATATATTGACAATATACGACATTTCTTTTTCCCCAACCCAATATATTGAATTTCCTGGAAAAAAAAGTCGGAAATGGTCCTGAACCGACCCCCAGTTCTTGCTCCGTAATTATTTAACATGTTCACTCTGGCACTTGCCCTCGATGGCTCGTACGAGCGAGGCTCATCGGGCGGCGTTCAATACCTACCGAGGAAACGCATTTGATTTTGCTATCAGAAATTTTGGATCAACCTTTTTTACAGGAAAACCTGTTTTTGAGCGGTTTTTTTGTGCGATTTTCTGTTCTTGTGCGATTTTTTTTTGTGCGAAAAAGAATATTTGACGAAGTTATCGTCCATTTAGGTTTTTTGATGGTTTATATGCATTTCAGTGCGAAAAAAGCATATTTGCGTCTAAATTATCCACTTCTCAAATCATTCCCATCCTTCCATCAAATATTCTAAGTTGCGCATGACATGATTTCTAACAGCAACAAGTTTCGACATGAAACTAACTGGTGATGAATTAGAGGGATTTTAAACTTTTCAGTTCATTCTCCTCTAAATGCAACTAAAAGCACAGCATAGTCACGCGCAACCGAAAAGGCAAACTGTCCCTTTGCAAAGCAGGGAAACAAAAGGAAATCGAACGGTGAACGGCGTGGATTTGAGTTATTTTGTTGGGGGAAACTTTTTTTATGCGTTCCTTATCTACCGCACAATTATTTTGTTTCAAATTGTGTACCGAAGTCTTGCACTTTTTTATGCGTTTTTTTTATGCGATCCCTATCCCCCGCACAAAAAAAATTGCTTGTATACATCTTATGTTTGTTCACGTGTTGACGATCGCGTTGACGTTGGAGTTGACTTTGACCGTTGACCGTTTGACCGTTTGACCGATTTGCGTGTGAATTTGTATGTGCACTTTCTTTGTCTAACCCCAGACACGTCGCTCTAAAGCTCAGTTCTTCCCACTCTAACATTGTTTCCCTCTCGCTCAAATCTTATCTGCTCAATATATTTTTTTTACCTTTTTCATCCTTCTTCGCGCACACATGATATGCTAACACTATATCATTCCCGATCATATTTTAGGAATTCATGTCATTTCCAGTATTTTAAAACCCTTTTTAACGAACCGGAAGTCACCATTCTCGATTCCAAAATGGCATCGGAATACGATATTCGACTTCCGCTGGTCAGATCCTTTCACCCAATACCCATATCGTATGGATTTTCCATATTTTTGACGTAGAACTACGTCTTTCATTAAGGGTGTCAAATCAGAAAACAGGTCACGTTTTTATGAAATAAAGTTAACGTTAATAACTATTTTTGCCGTGAACGGATTCTGGCGATTTGCACACCAAACGAATCGGAAATTCCCTAAGATTTGTTTGATATGCTATACATTACAATCCCATAGTCTGTATATGGTATAAATTGATGAAAATTGGAAGCATTCCCATTTCCTCATACATTTGTTCTGTCCATTTGCGTGCTTTCCCGAACAGAGCTGTCAATAACGAGCAACTTATCGACGAGCAACGGAGGGAAAATCGTAAGATGTAAAGTCTCCGTGAACAAAGGAAAAGGAAAAGAGTATAAACAGTGGATCTCACTAAGGCAAACTTTCATTCTTCGTGAGGAAATCGACTGAACAACCTTGTTACTGGGCGAGTTGGACGGCGAGAGATCGAATGTCTTTCTCAAGGCAATGGGGGTGGAGGAGTAATATGATGTATAAAGTTTTCCAAGGGTCTTTTTGAATGTTAGAGACGAATGAACTGAAGAAGTTTAAAGTCTCAAGCAAGGAAGGAAGGCAAACTTTCAGTATCGTTCTGTATTCAAAGCAATGAATATTGCTTGTTCTTCACTGTTTTGCTTCATCACATGACGCAACCAAATTACTCACTCGTTGATGTCTCTGGCATTGCAAGCATTGTATCAAACTGACGCCATTGCATAATGGTTCTGAGCTACACAATTGTGTGGCTAGGCTATCGTCAGCTCACCAAGAAAATAAATGTTCTGGAATTTTGTCAGTGATTTGGTTCCGCATGACGGTAGGAAAACTCTTCCCACAAAGGATGACAGCTAAGTTAATCTAGGCTGGCAATATCAACGGAAAGGGCTTCTGTTGAGAAGAGCGCAAAACGGAGATAAGTGTGTGTATATCAAGTTGCTTCAAGCCATCGATATATGGATATTTGTGTGCGTACATGCGTGCTTCATAACCCGTACGTAAAAATAGTGCATCTTCGCTACGCTGAAACCCCATTTGTATCTGCTCTCGTGTGCATTGAACCTGTAACGATGCAACAATCGCCTAATTTTTTATGCTATGATTGACGATTGTTTGGTGTTGCAAATTATTCAGTCGTGTTGATAATTATAAACAAGGAGGGGAGATAGCGGGAGAGAAATATTTGCGCTAGGGTATTAGTAATGAATCTCTGCTAAGGCAAATATTCGGCCTTTTTCCAAGCATTTAACAATGTTTGTTTTCTGTCATCAATGCATTGAACTGACGCTATGGTGAAGCAGGTGTTAAGGTTGTGCACCAAAAAATTATTTGCGGAATACCAAGTTATTCAATAAGTTATATTAAGTTATTAATTTATTTGGGCTTGCGTGCCAGTTGCAAAACTGCTTTCAACTAGGATTGCATTTGCGCTAATCTTGATCATAATGAAGCAGTGCTACTCTTTCCGAGGTTGTTGAGAATAACAGATATAGCTTATTTCGTTTATTTAGTCGCCAAGAAAGTAAATGTCGTTCCGGAATTTTGTATGTGATTTGGTTTCGCTTGCCAGTAGCAAAACTTTCTCCACTAAGGATGACAGCTGCGCTTTTCTCTAGCATGTATTGTTCTGCGAGCACAATAATGAATCATCAAACAATTATCGTCAAATGATTCTACAATAAAAAAAAACATTTCAGGACGACCAAACTGGTAGAATGGTTTTTTCGAAATTTTCGTAGCATTATAAAATAATATCCGCAGTTATAAACAAGCGACTTGAATTAAACTACAGCGTAGTTCTAGTTCTACGTCAACAATGCGGTCGTGTCTTGCACACAACCTCCTATAATTTTTTTGTCAATAAATACTATTATCAGCAAACCTGAGGTCAAAACAAAATTACATTTCATATTCTGGAATCTACGTTCAACTTTTGTTAACAAATCATAGAACAAAGTTCATTTGGATGTTTTGAAACGGAACCGAAATTAATTAAAATAATCATTAACGTTCAACAGACCGAAAAAGGTAAAAATTAGGTGTAGTCACCTCACAAAGGCATTTGATTGACAACATATTCAATTCAAAATACTTTTTTTCAAATGCTCATAACTTACAAAATGAAACCTAGCTCCACCTACTGTTGGTCAAACAAGTAGTCAATTATATATTCAATGGTATATAGACATTGAAGTTTGGTTTAGCAAGTGCAGAGATATCTCAAGAAATCCTAGCGAAAAAGCTAAAATATTTTAGATATAATTATGTAGTTTTTTTAAACTCGCCCTTCTCAAAGGTTGATGCCTTAACATTGATTACGTTTCAAAGAAATTATGATATAACTAGTGATTATTTGATTATTTGTTTTAATTGTAAATAATATATTATATATAAATTTGATTATTTAAGTTTTAAATTTTCTCCTAAGACTTGATTTGAAATTTGGTTTCTTGGTGCATAACAACATGTCGCAATTTGTACTTTTTCTGTTGCACCGATAATTTCGTTATTTAATAATTATACTTTGCACATCCGCTCGTTATAAAACCTGTAGGCGACTCGGTATCGATTCTGCTCTACTTCCCCTCGTCTAGTTCCACCATTTTCTTGAAGGTTATTATTTTTTTCACATTTCTGTAGTCTTGATACCTCCCGATCAAAATTCCTCCATCTTCTTCAATAATTATTGTTAGAGTCATCAAAAATAGCTTTCTTCAATTAATGACTTAATATTCACGCATATGTAACTCTTAGAATTCAGGAACTGATGCGCTTACAGTTAAATGCTTCTAGGACGGCAAGAATTCCGAAAGTTAGAATAAAAAAAGCACAGGTATAGTTGTTTGTTTATGTTCCGTTGCGCAACTGCGCGTCGGCAGAACGCTTCCAGTCAACGAACGTGGAAATACGCTGCGTAAAACCACCTCTTTTGTGTGTCCGACAAAGAATCACAATTGTTTTGTTTGCTTCTTCGATTCGATTGGCGTAAACAGCTGCCCACGAGCCAAGTGGGGCTCGTGTTTGTGGATACGTGTCCGCCACATCTCTCACGGCAGTGGATGCTGAGAACACACACACACACACGCTCCAATGATGATTGCCTGAGAGAATCCTCTTTTTATTTATGCTGATTCTAGTCGCTACCCACCGCGCACTGTTACCAACCGCAGCAACAATACAATTCGAGGAATGGTGGAAGCAAAACAAAACCAACAACAATCGCGCGACCCAAAAGTCAAGTGTATGTGTTTGGGTTTATCATTTTTTTCCCCTCTAATCATAAACACCCAATACCGGATGTGCGGTGTTTGCGTTTTTTTTTTATTTTCTGCTGATCGGTGGGGTTTTTTTTCTTCTTCTGTTGTTGCTGCTGCCGCTTTGTGCCATTTTTTGAGCGTTCTTCAGCCCCGAGGTTGTGTTGCTTACGAAACCGCAACTAATCGAATCAAATGCGCACGAGTGACGGCTGTGGCGGTGGTTCAATGTTTGGAAATGGAAGGTATTCGAAAGCAAAATCAGCACACTCAGTACCCTGGATGTTTTTTTTTCGTTTTTTAATGTTTTATTCGCAAACGATGGCAAATTGACTCAGCGCGCGCAACTTTTGAAAGACTAGTTTTTTTTTTGCGCGCGGAAAATACTCGAGATATGTACGCGACTATCACACGACAACGGCTCCGGTTTCAAATGTCTAACGGCAATTACTTTCAAGGCCACTGAAATCGAAAACTGTTATGGCTGTTAATTTGCGCACGTTCACTTTTTTTTCCTTTTCGCCCGATGTGAAAATATCTGGATGTGTTATTTTTAGAACAGAATTCCACACCAAAATGATCGTTCCTCGGTTGTATCGCATCGGTCGCAGAGAATACCTGAGACCTGAGATAAATAACGACAAGAACGGTGTGTTTATAATGTGTGTGTTCGTATTTAGACTGTATATCTTCTTACATCATAATCTGTAATCTGGACGAGAGCATGGATGAATTTCTATGCAACCTACAGCTTGTTACGTACGATTGCTTTAGTGGCTGCCGCGACAGCCATTCACTTCTCTTAGCAAAGGCTTAGGTACAGATGCATACCCATTTTAGCCACGATATGCCAATCTGAGGGAAGGAAGATAAAGAGATAGGCCCGGCATGGGTATTCAATTCACAACAATGTTTTCGTTAAATAGCTCGCAATTAGGTAAGACACCATTTGCCATTTCCAATCCGTCTGCCGTGAATAACGATTTCCCAGTCATATGCGCGTGAGTGTTCCCCCAGAAGCAGAGATGCCAGATCTCCCAGAAATTGAGTCGTAGGTGAAAGCTACGAAATTTAGTACAATATCTATGGGTATGGACTTTTTGTTTGTCAGTGTATATTGTAATCAAAGTCAAAAATATTACCTCGCTAAGCGTAAGGGGGATTTTTCGGATATGTCTTCAAATTTGTCTTCGCAGATAAATATAACAAAGGTTTTCATCACTGGGGTAATGGACATCTTTGCAAGGAGAAGTGTCCTTAGATGATATTTTTGTCGATCAATCGATCACTGTCATTACTGCCGGGATGTCGTAGATGTGGTATGAGCAGTTTGATTTTATTGGAATAAATATGTATCCCTCAAATTGTCCAAATTTTCATCCCATCGAAAAATATTGTGCAATTATCTAACATAGAAGTGTGGCAAAAGAATAAAAATATCATTTGATATGGAAAAGTGGAAATTTAATTCGGCCAAATTCTGATTCTCAATCGCTACTTGTTCATCCTTATAGACGAGGAACAAGATATCCAGACAGGTACCAACGGGTACTCAACGAAAGATGAATTGGTCAATATATTTGCCACTTAATTGGTCCATCGTACCGGGTGCTGTATGCGCCATTGCGTCTTCATTTCGAAACCAAACATTGACCAGATTCGATGTTTGCATTTGGAATAAGAAAAATTCATCGTTCGATAGCGGGTTCTATTGACCTTTTTTTTAGTTTCGTCGTTCAACACAATAAATAATGGTCCGAGGAAACACAATTTTAATGGAACACGGATTTTGAAAATGAAATCGGGTGTTGGTCTATTCATGATGAAATGGCAATACAACCAGAGCAGTTTTTCGCTGTGATGTGTTACGAATCACGCATGGGCTACCAGAAATCAATGTTTGAAAATGGAACCTCTAAAAAATCACCATAGATGGTGCGAAGTGCGAATAGTAAATCAGATATGAACGTCACAACTGAAATGTATCCATTATGACACGGTTAAATGTACTCATTTCTATTAATTAATCTAAAAGTATTTTATATTTCTCAGCAAAAGTCCCGCTTTTTATTTTTTTTAGTATCAAATGCTACTAAATTTCCTTTTTTTTTATGTAACTTGTTTACGTTATACAGTATAATTAGTTTGTTGGAATGATCATCTTTTTTCGTAGAAGTGGTCACATGTTCTCGGCGGAGTTTACATTGATTTCACAGTCCAAAAATACCAATAGGAGCACCAACTTCAAATAAGTTATCCTGCAGTTAGTAAATCAGAACTTTTATAGTTATAATTTCCATATTCATATGCATACAGTATGTGTAGCACAAACTTCACAAACATTCAAGGAGGGTTCGAGTTGAGCAACGGAGGAGAGCGGGTGTGTGCATTTTCGCTCCGTGTTAATACCTCTAAACGTTTGTATTGTTTTGTATTGAAATTGATGAAGCTTGCTTAAATTCCCATGTTAATCAACGAAAAACTAGAAGTGGGTTATATATTTGATATAACCGCAAGGTGGACGTAGGACTAACGTTGACTTAGCAATCAATAGATAACAAGCATATAAATTTCCGAGGGGAATCGATTCCTCCTCGGAAATACCCAGCACAAATAGTACCCACTCCCCCATCCCTGACAGTTGGAATCATCGTTGATCCGAAGCAGGATTATTAACGCTTTAGAAGGAATGAATTCCTCCTCGGAATTACACAGCGAAAATAAGACCCCCTTCCCAACAATTCCAACTTCCCAATAACGACGACCGATTGCAGCATTCGTAAACAAATAATTTTATTACGCTGCTTTTATAAATGTGATTTCTTCGATATGTAGTATAATATCCACTTCGATCATATCCACTACACCGTATCATACCATATCAAATTCATAGTCAATCTGAGTACAATAGTACCCGCTGCTTGCATCTAATTTGCTATGTCAATTTCCCCTGGCTCCATGGTTTTGAAGTCTGTGTTAGAGAAGCATTCCGATTTCCAGAAACGCAAGCGGGTACAAAATTAACCGCAGTTTGAATCTGTTTTGCAATGTTGATTTCCCTCAGGCTCCATGGTTTCGAATTATGTGTTAAGGAAATATTCCAATTTCCAGATACGTAAGCGAGTACAAAGGTACAAAGAACTGCCTACATCTATTTTGCAATGCCGATTTCCCCTGGCTCCATGGTTTTGAAGTCTGTGTTAGGGAAACATCCATCCACTCCAGAGATCGTACCTCAATCGTTGCGCAATTATAACTGAGTAGATTTCCGAGCGGTATATACCTTAAATACCGATTGGTGTGATTTTAAAAGCCTGTTTTGACAGCAATTTTAGGGCTATTGAAACATATTTTTGGATCAAAAAGTAACAAGCATAGAACGCGTAGACATTTTATCTTTCGAATGAAGTGTTTATCATACTATTTCGTTCAGTTGTTTAGGAGCTAATAACGCTCAAAATCTCGTTCTTCGGCGTAACGCTTTCGTTTTCGAAAGTTTGAATTTACACCCCAGTATAGAAATGAAAGACGTAGTCTTACGTCAAAAGGGATGAGTTAAATAATTGAAAGATGATAGGAAAGCTTTGTGAAGCCGTCTATGCTTGTGTTGGTGAAAGCTGTGTATTTCGGTGGAGTTCAGGATCGTCGGCGCGCTCTATATTATACTCTCCTATTCGACGGGTGTTTGTATTGCGCAGAGCTCTTTTATTCCGTGGAGAATGGATATATTGAGAGCGTAGCGGTAATATCAACGTGAAAGGAGTTGTTGGCATTACTGGAATGAGCCGGCGGCTCATTCAATTTTCTGTTTATTTCATCTCTCAGTTTTCTCAGTTTTCTTTTTTATTCATCTCTCACATACACCATACGATTTACAATTTGATCGATCCGTGTGTGTGTTTGGGTGTGCGGTTTTGATTGTATAATTTGTTTCTCCTCAATCGTAGACTATATGTGTGTATGTGTGCGTGGGATGATCTCTGATATTCAGGGATGCCAGTTAGATTTTTCAACGTCTCCAAATAGTACGAAATGCTATCTTCATATCACACATGTTGTCAGCGTACGCTACCATTATATAGATTACGATACAAAATAACATAGTGTTGCTACATAAGTAGCAAGAATATTTGATTTTTTTTATAGAATTTATAGTATCCTTGAAATGGAATCGCATTTTATACTGTGCTACAGTGTGTTGATTAACTGTTTGAATGTAGAGGAGCCCGGTAGCACCTTCGAACATAGAATTTAGTCTTTCGGGAACATATTGGGGGGTACAGATTGAAAAATTTTAATTCTACCGCTTATTGCTTATCAATTTTCGATTAATTTACAAATAGCACTTGAAAGGATAAAGTTTTTCTTAAATATACCCAAACTCATCCATATTTTTGACATATTTTGCTCTGCACTCTAACGGTTAAATAAAAGTTTGTGCAATCTGTGATAGTCTAATGTAGTATGGGAAACAGAGACGTGTGATTCTAGCGGGTTTTTGTTGGTATTTGTGTTGCTCTGTTGGTGTAGTTGTGTTCCTATTTCTGTAGAAACGGTTTTCTTTGAGGTATTTTTGTGCACTTATATTTATTTCCCTATGTTATAGAGTGCGGTTAACAAAAAAATAATCGTCGGTTCAATTTGTTGTAGATGAGTTTTCTCGGTTGCCTTGTTAGGTTACCAAATCTCCAGTCGTCGTGTATCGGAATGAGAGAGCACTACGAGTGAATAGTAATAGAAGGTATATCGTCGATTTGATATGCGTGGGAGGAGTTTTCTCGATTGCGTTCTAATATTACACAAGGTTACAATGAAAGAGCATTACGTGTGACTAGACAATATTCAGTACGATCTATTGCAAAGGAGGTCACCCTTTAACATCACCAGCTGCCACGAAGAGTTTTTCATTTTAGAACCTCTGTTTCATAGAGTAGTTGTAGTTGTTTCCGTTGTTTACTGTTCCGATCCTATTACAGAGGAGACCTTTGCGGGTCTTCAGCCACTGCGAAAAGCATTTGATTTTCGAGTTTTCTTTTCGTAGAGTAGTTGTTTCCATATTGAACGAACCCCATTATTTACCTCAGATCCGATTCCATAAAAGAGAAGACCTTTTTAGGTCTTCTGTCGATACGGAATGCCTTTGATTCTCGAATTTTGGTTTCGTCGAATGGTCACACAATCACATCACTTACCGCAGTGAATCCTGATTCTTACCTCTCCCACTAACAACTATCCCTCCCGTGATAAACGCTAGGGAACCACGCTATAGAGGCGACCCTTCTGGCCTTCGGAGGCGAACTTTCATCAAAATTACAGTAGATTTTTTCGATAAAATTTGAACAAAGCTTCTACATCCAGAATTAATTATTAGCACATGTTTTGCTATAGCTTATAGAGTCAATATGAGAGAAATGAGTTATTCTAAAACAACTCAAATAAGGTCAAATTAAAAGGTCCGTAGTAACTCACGATCGATCGCTTGAAGGCCAACGCGCAAGAAATGTGACTACGAACACCCCTTAATCAGCTAAATGAATGAACAAAAAATACGTGAGTGTGGCAAGCTCCTGCTTTGCAGAAAAATTTGAATAAATTTAGGTAAAATTCCAACAGATTCCAACTAAGGTATAAATCCAATCTTGAATTTTCTAAGCAACACAGAATAAAAAAATAGTTATACTTCATCATTTTCCAGATTCAATTCCGCTACATTTTAGTTAAATGTCAGCTCGGTTCCAACATTTGTCCCAGTGAAAAAGAAGTTCATGAACATTTTTGCGGAATAAAGCAAAATTTCAATCATATTTGGCAAAAACTTTAAGACGAGTTCGACGATATTTTTTATATATTAGGCTGTCAAAAAAGTCCTGCGGTATTTTTTTTTGAATTTCCATTTGTTCATAAAATTAGTTACAATCATCTGTTTTAAGTCAAATATGCGCCGTTTTGTTCGATGACTTGTTCCCAACGAGATGCCAACTTCATAATACCCCTGTTATAGAAGCTCGCTTCCTTATTGGCAAAAAACTCGGATAGCCAATTTTCACAGGCCTCTTTTGTGGCTAACTTCTGACTACCTAGCTCGTTCGCCATGGACAAAAACAGGTGGTAGTCACTTGGTGCAAGGTCCGGACTATACGACGGATGCAAAAGAACCTCCCATCCGAGCTCCCGGAGCTCCTGGCGCGTCACCAAAGAAGTGTGTGGCCTGGCGTTGTCCTGATGGAAGACAATGCGGCCTCTGTTTATCAAAGATGGCCTCTTCTTCATGAGTGCTACCTTCAAGCGGTCCAGTTGTTGGCAGTACAGGTCCGAATTGAGCGTTTGGCCATAGGGAAGCAGCTCATAATAGATTATTCCTTGACAATCCCACCAAACACATAGCAGAACCTTCCTTGCCGTTAATGAGGGCTTGGGCACCGTCTGAGCCGCTTCAGCGGGCTTCGACCACGACCGTTTGCGCTTCACGTTGTCGTAAGTGACCCACTTTTCATCGCCAGTCACCATCCGCTTCAGAAACGGGTCGATTTTGTTGCGATTCAGCAGCGATTCACATGCGTCGATACGGTCAAAGATGTTTTTTTGCGTCAACGTGTGTGGAACCCATACATCGAGCTTCTTTGTGAATCCAGGCTTCTTCAAATGGTTAATAACGGTTTGATGACTTATCCCCAGCTCTTGGCCGATGCTACGGCTGCTACTATGCCGGTCTTTCTCGGCTAATTCAGGGATTTTGTCGCAATTATCGACGACAGGCCTTCCGGAGCGTGGCGCGTCTTCGATGACCTCTATACCAGAACGAAAACGTTGAAACCATCGTTGTGCGGTGGAAATGGAAATTGTATCGGGTCCATAAACTGCACAAATTTTATTGGCAGCTTGAGATGCATTTTTGCCTTTGTCATAGTAGAACTGTAAAATATGTCGGATTTTCTCTTTATTTTGCTCCATATTTGCGACACTATAACTCACGAACGACTTAACCAAACAAAACACTGTCAAGGACTATATTATAGCGCGCAAAAATACCTTTCCAACAAGCTATAGTATGACTCGATACAATGAATACAACTAGAACTACGCGCTTACAACGGCACCTCGCGGAAATACCGTAGGACTTTTTTGACAGCCTAATATAATGCAACACAGTTTCATCACTCTAACAAAGATTGTTAAGAAAATATTTAAATATTTAAGAAAATGTTTTAAGTCTTTACGTTCGCCATATTTTTGGTTTGGGGAATTCCAGCAGGCCGGAGGAAACGGATTCACGGATTTTCTTTTCAAATTATTTTCAATGTTCACCCCCACTAGAACGTCTTTAGAATATTTCCATCTATCACACGTACACATTGGTTTTATGCTGGCAGCTTTCTGCTAGGAGTATTTCATGTTGAAAGTCGGAAATACGAGATAAAAGAGGAATGGGTTTTTTGAGACAAATAGAAAATTTGGATCTTAGAGGGTTAAATTCGGTATATGGGTATGTGTTTTGTCATTTTTGCGATTTACTCCACAAAAAATCTGGCATCCCTGCTCACAAGACGGCGCAAATGATTCAATTTAGATAGTCCCCTTTATTCCGCGCGGCGAGTGACTTGAGATAGTAAAGTTTATCACTTTATTCTGGAAGCCGCCTTACTTTTTAGCTCCTATTTGACACCCAAGTCGATAACAAATGAAGACCCGGCTTCAAATCTCACCTATTGGCGAACTATAGTAACACTATTCGCCTACGGGAATGCAGTGACTCGAGCCATCTCACGTCATTCGCCGCGCGGAATAAAGAGGAGTGTAAGCAATAAAGGTTCTCAACCGAAATGGCGCTATGAAAAACGCGGTAGCAACTTTTGCTCTCGAATCGCGCTCACCTCCATTCAGCTGATTATGCTGATTATAAGTTTGGGGAAACCCACCCCGACTAGCTTCCGTTTTCCGGACAAAGTACTTCGGTTCCATACCACGTACCAATCGTACGCATCGCGACCGATACCGTAGGGTATGCTCGCCATTTTTTTTTCTCCACCATTCAATGTTCGCCCACGACGCAATTACTCACGTGCCGTTGTAACTTCCTCTGCCCATCAATAGCGGTAACAGCAGCAGCTGCAGGTGAAAACAAATGACCGGGAAAACAAAGCGGTCACGTTTTCTTGCGCTTTTTATGTGAGACCTTTCCCTCCGTCCAGTAGCGTCCGGCTTGGGGTCCCCCCTGGAACCCCTAACTTCCACCGTTGTCACGTGAATCGCGGAGGAATGTTGACGATTTCTTCCGTTCCCCCATACATTCTCTGCGAGCCATTGCCATTCCCCGCAAGAAGTGGGGAGAACTCTGTGCTGCTCCACTGTGCGGACGACGTTCCGGTACTTGGCTGAAATTGTTCCAGGGTGACTGAGTTATCGATTTTTCCAAGTGCGCTTAATGGAATGGAAAATCTCTGCATTATGCGCTGCCAAGCAGAAGTTTTTGAAAGCAAAAGGATTTGTGGGGATTCGAGAACGGGCGAACAAATACGTCCGGATCGGTTTTCGAATGTTATTTCTTGTTTACGACCGATTTTTTTTTTGCTCTCCATTGGGAAATGTGACTGACTTGAAGTGTCTCGGTAATACGAAAAGCCACACGATTGCTGGTGTTCCTAAAGGAAACCCCTGATAATCATGATATTTTAGTATTTATCTATTTCTCTTACACAACAGTTTATTTTTGTTCTTGTTTATGAATTTTGGGTAAGATTGTGATGCTGAATACTTGGTTTGTGCGACGTTTTCGTTTAGTTACTACGAAAAAAAATATATATCCTATATAACTCAGTGCGAGAAACCCTTTTTCTTTTGTGTGTAATTTTGAAATTTTATATATATATGGAAGCATATCGTGTGAAGATTAGTACACATAGGTATCATATCGGTCTGCCCGATAGATTGTAGACCGTAGACTTATCGAGTTTTATGTTATTTCGCATAACGTTTCATTGAATATCATCGCCATCTCAACATTATGCTCCCAAGATAATTTCTGCTGCATTATATTTCATTCAATAATTAAAAAATATTCAAGTGTCCGCCATGAAAGGGAATTGAACCTGAATCCGGTGAGTCACCTCGAATAACCGCTTATTTTTTCTCCAAAAAGTGCCATAAAAACATGCGCTTACGCTTGAGATATACAACGAATCAAATTAACACATTTTTCGGCGCTCATCCGTTCGTAAACGTGGGTCCATTTTCCGTGTTCCCCGGGCTTTCATTTTTACGCGCCAGCCAATAGGGGTTAAAGGCTTATGAAATCGATAAACGACAAAACATGAGTATTTTTGATTCGAATGAAAGTTTGAATTCCATTTAGGTTGGAGAAAATATGAGTTTTCCACAGCATTTGGGAATTTTTTGACTCAAGAGTAACTTTTGAAAAGGGCGTATCGATTTTAGTAAGAGAAATCTTTGATAATTTATATCTCAAAAACTATGAGTAGAACCGAAACAGTGTCTTATGGCGGGTTTACATTAGGGAGATCTATTGCTATAGATGGATTTATTCACCTGATAATAGGTGTAAACGGGTGAGAATAAATATGATACACTTATTCGAGGTATATATAACCTGAATAAATTCAGCATATGTAAACGCTTGTGAATTTCTCACTGGTGAGAAATCACTAAAGTTGGATTCAGTTCTACTTCAGGTGAATAAATTCACCGAAAATATGAATATATTGCTAGTCTAAACCCACCCTTAGAAAGAGTTATAGAGTATTGATGTCCAAACGTGAAAAAAATATACACTGAAAAAAAATATATATTTTTTTTTTTTTAACAAAAAAACTTTGATTTGCAATATCTAAAATGTATATTTTTTTGGTAAAATAGAAGTCATGTAGAAAATTTTAAAAATGAGTTTGAACATTTGAAGACAATGCTTCTATGGTAGTTAGACTCTCCACCCCCCCTCTCTAAGGGGGGCTGTCATACAATTAAAACACAAATTTATGCATAACTCGAGAACTAATCAAGCAACTGGAACCAAATTAAGCATATGAAGGTTTTGGGGTGCAATAAATGTTTCTATGATGATTAGACACTCCACCCCCCCCCCCTCTAAAGGGGGACTGCCATACAAATGAAACACATTTCTGCATTACCCGAGAATTAATGAAGCAAACGAAACCAAATTTGACATATAGAGGTTTTAGGATGCAATAAATATTGAAAATTTTCGGAAAACTCTGAAGAAAAAAGGGAAAATTTCGGAAAATTAAATTCCCATATGTTCTACAATTACATAGTGACAAGTACTGTTAATCCATTTGATGTTTGATCTTTTTTCGAAACTGGAAATGGATTTTAATGTGATCAAACGCACTCCTATGTCTTCTTCTACCTATACAAAAAAAGATCGTCAGATGTGTTGATAAGAGCAGAACTCGAGGAAGGAATTGTCCAATTTAGGGCTGTCTTTATTCTATCATATTTTCTGTATTAAACATTTATTCCATGTAACGGAGAAACATGTTATTTACAAGTGGTTGGAAAATCTTGAACGAGAATTGTGTCTGAGAATTATCTGATATTATAATGATGAGTTTTGTTAGAAATACTAGGAATTTTATAGTGAAAAGTAAATTCAACGGAGACGAATAGAAGATCAGTCAATGAACAGTTCTGCGATTGGGCCCATGAACTTGCTCATAGTAAGAAAACGTGAATGTTTGAAGGTATTGATAACAAAAAACAACGAAGCGAGACGAAGTTTGCCGGGTCAGCTAGTTTACTATAAAAAGACAATAAATTAGACATATTTTTTAAATTATCTCGAGAATGGTTGCCTTTTTTCTTTTAAAATCGCATCAGGATTCATAATTTGGGGCTAAAAATGATTGGTCACATACAAAAATTCGAAATTTCGAAAATTGATAAAATGTGATGCTCCAAAAAGTTCGTCAAAAATCGATGGAAAAAGTGAATCCAAGATGGCGGCCGCTACAAAATGGCGGATTACATATTTTCTCTAAATCCCATCAATATGGGTATTGAATGAAAAGTATTGACTAGTAGACAGTTATTCATGAACAATGGAAAGCCAAAATGGCCGCCACTACAAGATGGCGCCATATTTATTTTTTCAAAATTTCATCAATATGGGTATCAAATGAAAGAGCTTGACTAGTAGAGCACAGTTATTGATGAAAAATATGAATACAAGATGGCGGCCACTACAAAACGGCGGATTACATATTTTCCCAAAACCCCATCAATATGGGTATCAAACGAAAGAGATTGACTAGTAGAACACGTTTATTCATGAAAAATGCAAATCCAAAATTTTGAAGAAATTGATGAATGTTTTTATTGTAGAGAAATATACAAATGATACAGATAATGTACTAAAAACTTAAAAATAGAATAATTAAAAAACACTTTTTAAGTTCAACGGTTTCATTATGATTAAACATAATAACAATACAGATGATGTACTAAAAGCTACAAACTAATTAGGCAAGTAGCAGTTAGTATTTATCACACCCTTTTCTTCATTAATCTAGGGCATTGATAAGACTAAAATAAAATCGTGGGGCATGCAACGAAACAACTAACGGTAGGTAATGGAAATCTGACGTGGCCATTTTGGATTTTCATTTTTCGTAAAATGTGTTCTAATACTGAAGCCCTTTCATTTGATACACATTTTGATGCAATTTTGAAAAAAAAATATATGGCACATTTTGTGGTGGCGGCTATTTTGGATTTGTATTTTTCATAAATAACTGTGTTTTACTAGCCAATTCCTTTCGTTTGATACCCATATTTGATGAGAAAATATGTATTCCTCTATTTTGTAGCGAATGCCACCTTAGATTGACATTTTTCATCAATAATTGTATTCCACTAATCAATCCCTTTCATTTGATACTCATAGTGATAAAATTTAGAAATAGATATCTATATACATATATATATATATATATATATATATATATATATATATATATATATATATATAAGTTAACACCCACATCCCCATGTACTACACGAACAGATCAACTAACCACCGAACAACAGCGGTGACCCACTTCCAATAGAGCTAACGCATCAGTTCTCCGGGCGACACATGAACAAACAGCGCATCATCATTGACGGCGCATCGACCTGAATATTTGCACCGTCAACATCATCGATACCAACGACCCATCGAAACATCGACCTATCGTTCGATACACAATCCTAAGGCTCAGCGCTTTGGCCAGGTCGAAGTCCACCACGATCGAGCTCACCGGAACCAAACTGGAGAATCAGCATAACCGTACGCCGCGTTAGGGAACTCAGCTCAGGCTAATTAGTAAGGAATAAAGTCAGTCATAATTCCATGTTCAAGTGAGGTAGTTCGTTTATAATTTTTTAAAAACCTTCCCAAAGGCCCATCATCTTTAACTGGCGCAGTCGGTAGGATGCGATTACCGCTCAAGTGTTTCGAAATAGATATGAAATAGTGATCGAATTGATTAAGTGCAGAACAATATCGGATTAACAGAAAATAGAAATAATCTAGTGCAAAGTGAAGTTTAACTGAATAACGAGAAAAAGAGGCCCAAATACAAAAGACAATACGTGTGCTTCGAAAAAGACTTGAACATTACTAATGTTTGTTTCAAAGAAGAAATTTATCAGATCAATCAATGAAGGTGCTATCGGGAAGAACCACTCTGCGAATATTAGTTTTATTCTCCATGTAAGTAATTCTCCACAATTATTATCTTATACCTTCTATATAACTAAAGTTAAAACACCCAATGTGGCAGAATTGATATCTGCATAAATATTAATAATATCATTATCAAAAGAAATTAAACGTATGTGCAAGTAGACCACCTCGCGTAGCGAGTAACTAGTGTGTAACAAACAGAGAGCATATCTGTAGTTCCACTAGTGCGGAAAGTTCTTATCAGACCATCCAACGGTGAAGTGCTAATCTCACACCGCGTAGGAGACTGATCGCATAGCAGAGTGAATATCTGTGGTAGATGCGATCGGTACAATAAGATTTCCCCCGGTCGAAAGCACAGTGTCTACACAGCAGAGAGAATATCTGCGCCGTGTGTAGCCAGCCGCGTTTAGATTGTAAGAAACAATCGCCATATAAAATATCGCGTTTAGATTTAAGATCTGCGCCGTGTGTAGCCAGCCGCGTTTAGATTGTAAGAAACAATCGCCATATAAAATATCGCGTTTAGATTTAAGAAAATTCTAAAGAAAAACTAATCAAATTTCTTCACCCCCGAGATATAGGATTTGATGGACCGTTTCCATCCCTATAATTTAAGAAATCGAGAAATGAACACGGAAATGAACAATTCTCCTAACCCAATACCTCCTCCTCCACCTCAACCGAATCCTTTACTACCCCCTAGACAGAACATGAATCGAATTGAAGAAACAAACAGAATATTCGAACAGGCTGAAAAGATTACGAAATCTCTCCAAACACCCCAAGCGGTGAGAGAACTGCAACCATTCGACGGCAATCCCGTTAAGTTGCATAGTTTCATTAGGTCCGTCGAACATTTTATGCCATTCATGGAACCTATTAAAAATACACCTTTCGAGCAAATTTGGCTTCAAGCTATAAGAAGCAAAATAATTAATGAAGCGGACCAAGTCCTAGAAACTTATGGAACTTCTCTCAACTGGGATGAGATTAAAGCAAATCTCATCGCTTATTATAATGATAAACGTGACTCAGTCACACTTACCCGCGAGCTGTTTCAACTTCAGCAAAACGGATCAGTTGAACAATTTTTTGGACAAGTACAAAATCTTCTATCCTTACTAATTAATAATACTAATATTTCTCCAAGAGAAGAGAATATTAAAAATGATAGAAACTCGACGCATAAGGAAAATGCTCTACAAGTTTTCCTAGCAGGGCTGAAAGAGCCGATTGGAGGGAACGTGCGTGCACGTCAACCCAGAAATATAAAACAAGCATTTGATGCTGCGGTAGAAGAACGTAACTATCAAAGTCGTACGGGCTTAAGTAAACCGACTTTAACACCACGTTTACCCAAACCAATACATTTTTATCCTCAATTACAAACTCGTCAACCGATGTTTAATCATCGACCATTTATTCCCCGTCAACCATATCAATCATATCAGCATGAAAGTATTCCAACCAGACCAAACTTTACGCCTCGTTTTCCAGCTCCACCTCAGGGCAATAATACCAACAATGGACAACTTCGGAAAGCATTACCGAGTCCAATGAATGCTGATAAATCCATTCGCTCTAAATATGTAAATTACGTTAATAGACCACCGCATAATTATAATGCAAGAAGCCAATTCTTTCCTGCTGTCCCACCGAGACCAGCACGGATAACGGAATTAAGAAATATTGAACAAACTCAACAAAACGCTCAAGAGTATCAATACGAGTATCAATGTTATCCCTTGGCAAGTTATCACCACGATTACTACCCAACGCCAATGGATAATTATTCATACGAAGAAGACCATTCAGAAATACATTTAGAAAATGAGCAAGAAACTTCCAATGAGACCTACGAACAAGAAACTTCTAGCGAAGCAGTCGATAACCTAAATTTTCAACTGGAAAGCACATCCCATTTCCCCAGGTAAACTCAAAAAATTTCATCCCTTACATGGAAATTCCCACACGTCAAGGGTTTGGATTGAAATTATTGATAGATACGGGAGCTAACAAAAATTATTTATGCCCCCGATTTGTGAAAAAATCCTTTGCGCTGCCTACACCAACTGTTGTCTCCAACATCTCAGGCACTCACAAAATTGAACGATATGTCGACTTCAATCCATTTCCCGACTTAACTGATAAATCGTTCAAATTTCATATTTTTGATTTTCATAATTTTTTCCACGGCCTTATTGGGTATGAAACGCTTCAGGAACTTAAAGCGAAGATTGAAACAGATGACAATTCCATAACCATATTAGGAACAAAACTTCAGATGCTCAGAAAACATCCAGAACCTTTCTCAAAGGAAATTTCAAGAGAAACCATTCATAATATAGAGATACCAGTTTCCGAGCAATCAGGTGATTTTTTACTAGAAGATGATCTCGAAATCAATACAAACCTTTTCATATGTGCTGGTTTATACCAAGCAGTAGGTCATAAAGCCATTGTCAGTCTCAAGAACAGTTCAACTGAGAATCAAACACTTTCATTAGATTATCCACTTGAGATCACTCTTAATAACTTTGAATGCTTGGTTGAGCAAAACGAATTCAATTTTTTGGAAGCTCGTCCTGACAGATTCAGAAAACTTATGGACCAACTTCGTCTGGATCATTTAAACAGAGAAGAGAAAAATAGTTTGATCAATGTCATTGAGGAAAATCAAGATATTTTTCACCTCGACAACGAACCCCTTACAGCTACTAATGTTGTGAAACATAAAATTTTGACCCATGATGAGATACCTGTGTATCAGAAAAGCTATAGGTATCCTCATTGCCATAAAGAGGAAGTCGGCAAACAAATTCAGAAAATGCTTGATGAAAACATAATTCGTCCTTCTACGTCACCATGGAATTCACCCATTTGGGTCGTTCCGAAGAAAGCGGATGCTGCAGGTATTCAAAAATGGAGAATCGTCGTTGATTACAGAAAGCTCAATGCTAAAACTGTGGATGATAAGTTCCCCATACCGAATATCACGGATATCCTAGATAAATTAGGGAGAAGTAAATATTTTACAACCCTAGATTTAGCTTCGGGATTCCACCAAATTCTGATGGAAAAAGACGATATTCAAAAAACTGCATTTTCAACTGAGAACGGCCACTACGAATATCTAAGAATGCCATTCGGGCTGAAAAACGCCCCGGCAACATTTCAGAGAACAATGAATGCTGTGCTGGTAGGCCTAGCCGGATTTATCTGCCTAGTGTATATGGACGATATCATTGTATTCAGCAGCAGTTTACAAGAACACTGCAACAACTTAAATAAAATTTTCGCTGCTCTTAAAAAAGCCAACTTAAAAATACAGCTCGACAAAAGTGAATTTTTGAAGAAAGAGGTCTCCTTCCTCGGTCACGTGGTGAATGAAGAAGGTGTAAAACCAAACCCAGAAAAAATTGAAGTTATCCAAAATTGGCCAATTCCCAAAACCGAGAAGGACATTAAATCCTTCTTAGGAACACTGGGATACTATAGAAAATTCATAAAGGATTTCAGCCGGATAACGAAACCGCTAACACAATGTCTTCGGAAAAATGAGAAAGTAGAACATACTCCAGAATTTCTAAAAGCATTCAACAAGTGCAAACAGATACTTTCTAGCAGCGCTATTCTAATACACCCAGATTTCGAAAAAACCTTCATATTGACAACAGATGCATCCAAATACGCAATAGGAGCTGTTCTCTCACAAGGTCCAATCGGAAGAGATAAACCTGTTGCTTTTGCATCGAGAACACTCAGTCAAACCGAAGAAAAGTACTCCACTATTGAGAAGGAGTTACTAGCTATTTATTGGGCAACCAAATATTTCCGACCGTACCTTTTCGGAAATAAATTCATTTTATACACAGATCACAAGCCGCTTACTTGCGCCGTGAACTTGAAAGATCCATCAAGTAAAATTGCCAGATGGATGATTGCTTTAATGGACTATTCCTACGATATAAGATATCGTGCCGGAAAACAAAATGTCGTTGCCGATGGCCTCTCTAGAATTCCCCAAAATTTAAATCTGAATGAAGAACAAAATGATTCTTCATCAGACGCTGCTACGCAACATTCGGCAGACACCGATGACTCGGAATTTATCGCATGTACCGAAAAACCGGTAAACACTTTTTCCAATCAGATCATTTTGAAAATAGATGGAACTGAGAGTGAGACCACCGGAGAACAAGTTTTTCCCAAAGTCCTAAGACACACGTTTACAAAAGTGAATTTTGGTGTACCAATATTACTAAGAATATTCAAAGAATTCATGGATCCTAAAAGAGTAAATTGCATTTACTGCCCAGAAAATCTCATCAACACCCTTCAAATTGTGTATAAAAACTATTTTTCTCGCGTCAAAACGTTTAAAGTAGTTATTTCACAAAAGTTCTTAATTGACTTAAAAACTGAAGAAGAACAGAATGAAGTCATAAATACAACACATACAAGAGCTCACAGAGGCATCGAAGAAAATCTGATGGCTATCAGCCAGAAATTCTACTTCCCGAACATGAAAAGGAAAGTTAGAACACACGTCACATTGTGCAATACGTGTAAAACTGCTAAATATGAGCGACATCCTTATAAATTGAACCTAGCCCAAACTCCAATACCTAAAAAGCCGCTAGACATAGTTCATGTTGATATATTCATATGTCAACCAAACACGTTCATATCCGTGGTAGACAAATTATCGAAGTTCGGAATGCTTTTTCCAATTAAATCGAGATCGATTCCTGACGTCCGTTCAGGACTGACAAAATTCTTCTCAACATATGGGATACCCAGACTTTTGGTCAGTGACAATGAACCAGCACTAAAGTCTGTTGAAGTAAGAGGCATGTTAGAAGAACTAGGAATTGAAACATATTTCACACCATCTAATAAAAGCGAAGTGAATGGAATCGTTGAACGATTTCACTCAACAATTGCAGAAATGTTTCGCTGTTGTAGATCGAAACATGAGGGATTAAGTAAGAAAGAGTTGTTTAGAGTCACTGTAGCACTTTATAACGACACTATTCACTCTTCAACCAAGATGCGACCCAAAGAAGTATTCTTTGGAATAAAAGAGGGAGAGGTGAGACCGAGTAACATTGAAGAAATTGTTAGGAAAAGGAATGAAATATACAATGAAGCAACATTAGCTCTCATTAAAAAACAAAAACAAGATTTACAGCACCACAACAAAAACAAGGAAGCTGACCCATCACTGGAAGTGGACGAAACTGTATACGTCGCGCGCCAAGGGGTCAAAAGTAAAACAAAGGATAAGTATAAACGATATCAAATCGCAAGAGATAACACAAAAACCTTCCAAGATCAGAATGGAAGAACGATACATAAAACAAAAATAAGACGTCAAAGAAAATGACGTCTCGAAACCCAAAGTAGTACTCACATATTTCTCTATTCCAGATTAGCCCTTGATGTTACAGCAGAAGTGACGATAACAGACCTCTCACGACATGATGGAATAATAGCATTTAGCGAGAGAGAAGCGAAGATTATCACATCTCAACATTTCCATCTCCACATCGTGGATTTGGAAAAGTTCGAAAGTAGTTTCACCAACCTCCAGTATACGTTACACCAGTTCGAACGACAAAATTTCACGAAACCATACCTTAAAACATTGGACATTAGGATGAAACAAATTTCCGACAATTACAAACAGTTGAAACCCATACACCGACAGAAACGAGGACTCTTAAACCCATTAGGAACGTTTATCAAATCATTGACCGGCAATTTAGACGACGACGATTTACAATTAATCCGACAAACGATAGAAAATTCAAAAACCAAAACCAACACACTTATTGACAACAACAACCGACAAATCAGAATCAATCAGGAATTCGAAGCTAAAATTAACAATTTAATTAGCCACGTAAATGAAAACCAAATTGAGGTTTTAAGAAGAATATCGAGAATTGCCAATAACGTAAACACAGAATATGAAAATCATTTAAAAGGAATAGTTCACGATCTATTTTTCAATCTAGATCTACTAAACAACCAACTAAGAGACATTTTTGAAATTGTACAACTATCGAAAATAGGGATTTTATCTAGGGCAATATTAAACAATAATGAAACAGAGTTTGTACTAGAAAAGTTAGAAGAACAAAATATTCACATTAACAATATTGACCAAATTTATGAATTTCTTAGTATAGAAACACATCATGAAAGTACAAAAATAATATTTGTGATCAAGATCCCAATATTTATGTCAGAAAAGTTCCAATATATTAGATTTGAAACATTACCAAGAAAAAACAGAATTATATCGACACCCTACAACTCAGCTGTTCTGAGTAAAACACTGACACTAGGAATAAATAACGAATGTACAATTGTTGAAAATTATAGAATTTGCCAAAGACAGGAGCTCACGAATTTAACAGGCGACGGTTGTATCGACAACGCATTAAGAGGAATCAACGCATCTTGCCCCTACGAGGAACATCGCATCGGAATGGACATTAAGCCTATCGACGACCACACGCTGATCGTGAGAAACGCTGATAAATCCGTTCTTCTGGATTCAAATTGCAACATCAAATCGAGACAGATAACGGGAACTCTACTGATCAAATATCCAAACTGCTCTGTTTCAATCAATGGAAGCAAATACGACGACAAGAGGACAATTAATCATCACGAGATCAGAACTATTTCAACAATTGGAGTGAACTTTCAGCCAACAGTAATCTTCAACCAACCTGATCTGCAACAAGTAAACCTGCTTAGAATTGAAAACCGAGACCACATCCATAAACTGCAAAGAGACCACATAACACTGCAACATACTACGATTGGATTCCTGATTCCACTCGCAGCCATGATCATAGGATTGGCAATCATGAGCCTGAAGAAACATATTGGAGTATACACCACACCACGAAATGTATCAACAGAGGTAAAACCCTATGCTAACACAAAAAGCATGACATCTTCCCTCTCCTCAGATCAAACCCAACAAGACAAATCACTAGAAAACCCAGCACAAACAACTTCAACGATACTCGCAGAAGTTCATCTATGCAACAATCAACAACAGCGGTTTCAATTCTAGCAGCCTCATCGAATTGTACCTCCGAAGAAAACAACTTAAGATTCGAGACGAATCTTCATTAGGGAGAGAGTAGTTAACACCCACATCCCCATGTACTACACGAACAGATCAACTAACCACCGAACAACAGCGGTGACCCACTTCCAATAGAGCTAACGCATCAGTTCTCCGGGCGACACATGAACAAACAGCGCATCATCATTGACGGCGCATCGACCTGAATATTTGCACCGTCAACATCATCGATACCAACGACCCATCGAAACATCGACCTATCGTTCGATACACAATCCTAAGGCTCAGCGCTTTGGCCAGGTCGAAGTCCACCACGATCGAGCTCACCGGAACCAAACTGGAGAATCAGCATAACCGTACGCCGCGTTAGGGAACTCAGCTCAGGCTAATTAGTAAGGAATAAAGTCAGTCATAATTCGATGTTCAAGTGAGGTAGTTCGTTTATAATTTTTTAAAAACCTTCCCAAAGGCCCATCATCTTTAACTTATATATATATATATATATATATATATATATATATATATATATATATATATATATATATATATATATATATATATATATATATATATATATATATTGGACTTTCAAGATCATGAAATACGCAGTTTTTTAATGACTGCAGAGATAAAAGTGTATCCAAAATTCAGATCATTCGGTCAACAGGAGGGGGTTAAATTTCTATTAATGTGGGACAGCGCTATAGACAAAGTTACAAAGTTACACATATACATACAAACGGGTCATATAATCAACCCCGTCCTGTATACCGAAGAGTTCTGTGGTTTCCCGGATCGAAAATCTTTGCTCCACACTCCATACTCCATACTAAGGAATCTAACATACCCTTATGCAACTCCTTCAATGAGAAATTTAATCATCAACTTTTGACCGTCCGGATTTAAAATCATTTTCTGAATGTGCTTTTTATTCCGGACATGGGTTTTTGAGATTCACATTGATTTTTGATTTTTAACATTTTTTTGTTAACAGCTAGATACTATGTTTGACACTAAACTAAATTGACACAATAGTAACATTTGTCCCTGATTCATCATTCTGTTGACGTTGGACAATCTTTGATTAGTTAATCGCCAAAGGAAATTTCATTCCCACAAGCAATGGTGCCCAATGCAATTATCAATTATCGGAACGTCCCTAATTTTTCAGGAACTTCCAGAACTAACTGATTTCAGAAGCATTCAAGAAATAGATTCCGCTTTGAAACATCGAGGGTTCTTCGATTTTTCAATTATCATCAATGGATGCTTATGAGTACCAGAAAAATTGTAACATGGAAATTATCCGGTTTTATGCAACGCCTTTTTCTCATCCAAATGAATTTATCTGGTAATCATTTTGAAAAATAAGGCAGATTTGTTTATATGCCTGATTAACGATCAAATCATAAGACTTCATGTTATTGAAAAAAAATTGTTCTTTGAAATTCTACATTGCATAAACATTAAAATTAAGACAAGAATCGTTGAACTTAAACGACGCAGACACTATCAACCACTATAGCCGTATACAGCCGTTTCTAGCTTGCTGTATTTTCCATTGAAGTAATTATAGAATATCTACCATCAATTAATTTAAACATTCAAACGATTCTACATTCAGCAGCACATTTATTTTTTCTTATAGTGCTTATAGTCAAAACATACAGTTTCACAAATTAATCCTTCTACTTGTGATTGTCGTACGGTGTATACCGAATTGTTGAGTGATTTGTGATTTGCATTTCTTTCATTAGATTGTATCGTCTTATTGTCACCTCACAAGCATAGATCTATTACAAATAAAAGTATGACGGCTCGAACTGGGAAACGGCATAGGTCGTGCATCTCATTTTACACAATCGAAGAGAATCGAATTATTCATAGTTTTTGATTCTGTGCTTATGAAAATAATATGCTTTCAAGCTTTCAAAGAAATATGTGGCATACGCCATCAAATCCATCAGTGAGAAATTTTTACATTAATGCGGCTAATCACGATACGCGGCATGAATGCTCAAAAATATTTTTTTCTGCTTTAATTTCATTTTTTTTGTTCAATAATTTACGGGCAGATTGATATAATTTTTATATCATATAATTTTTCATTTTTCGGAAAACGTGATAAAAGTGATTTTCAGTGATAAATTCGAGAGTGATAAAAACGCCCATTAAAAAAAAAATAAATTGAAAAGGACAATAAATTAGATTTTTTTTTTTCAAATATATCGAGAATGGCTGCATTTAGAAGAAGATTGATAAAGACTTTTTTTTATTTTAAATTACATCAGGATTCATAATTTGTGGCTAAAAATGATTGGTCACAAAAATTTCTGAAATTTATAAAAATTGTTCTACAAAGTTCGTCAAAAATAGCTTTACCATCTTGGACTAATTTTTTAAATTTTCTACATGACTTCTGTTTCATATGAAAAAAATTTAAAAAAAATTAAAAATATATATTAAAATTAAAATTAAAAAAAAAATTAAAAATATATATTTTAGATACCAATTTTTTTTCTCAGTTTTTTTTCACGTTTGGACATCAATATTTTTTTAGGTACGATTCATAGTTTTTGATACATCTCTTACTAAAATCGATACGCCCGTTTCAAAAGTTACACTTGGGTAAAAAAAATCCCAAATGCTGTGGAAAACTCATATTTCCTCTAACCCAAACGGAATACAAACTTTCGTTCCAATAAAAAATACAAAATACAACATTTTTAGTTCGATTTCATTTGGAATTACACTCCAGTGGTACCAACATTTCAACGTTTTCTGATCAAGATCCACAATGCATCATCTTGAGAACATGTCACAGTAAAAGCACCGCGGCGAAATGGAGTGCGGGACACCCTTCAGAACGGAAAGCGCGTATTTGATCTTGCCATCACGACAACGTTCTGCGCGTGTGCATTTACAATTTCTGCAACGCACTCTAGCTTTGCATCGATGGGTTTCCACGCATTCCTGCTCGGCTCGGTTCAACATCCGGTTTGGCAGTGCGGAAAGAACCAAGAACCACGAAGTGATCAAAACACGACTCGGTGAAGTCCACGAACACAGTTGATGTCAATTATTAAAACGCTGTCTTTCAGATTGGTTGAAAAGAACCCCCTCAGCCTCTTAGATATCGCGATGCAAATTGATTCGCTTCGGACACTTCGGACGCTGCGATGTGGCGATGATTCAGAGCAGCCGCCATTATGGACGCTGCAAGATCTGCTCGCGCTTTGTCAAGATCTCTTCTGAGAGATGAAGAAAAACAAACCGACGCGCGTTGCATTCAAACAGCCGCCAGACAGATGGCTATTCGCTGTCGTATGCGACTGGCATTCGATCATTATCAGACGGGGATTTTTTTATCGATTTCGCGCTGTAACATAATCTTGCAGGGAGATTGTAGTTTTTTGTTGTTGTTGATTTGCGTGCTATGTTGATTTCCTAGTAACATACCTCAAAAATGCTCATTCAGATGAGAGACTTTTCGAGTTGATGTTTTTGGAATGCAGCCCGAACATGCCTCCACGAACTGAAATTGTGTGCACAGCTCTCCGGCAATAGCACACGCTACGACCGATGTATGTGTCCGCAAAGGGAAAATTATCGTTTTGTAATTAGCCTCACGTTTCAGTACAAGTTTGCGCAATATTTATACTTCACTAGCGGTTGTTATTGTCGACCTGTCCCGTCTCCTCCGAGGTTCCGTAGGTTCCCACCGATCGGCGCGTCATAGCTCACGTTGCTCAAACGGATGGGTGACATTTTCAGCTGACAATCGATTTCACCCTGAACTAGTAGTACTCACGAAGAGATCCCCCCGAGATCGGTCACTCGCGCCGACTCACGTGTCTAAGCGCGCAGCTCCAGCTGGTGGATCAATTAACCCATTTTAGGCCAAGTGTTCGAAAAATCGAACAGCAACTTTGATAATTTTTCATTTCTTTGGACAGGAACCATATGGTAATGTTTTTGCACCAAAAGATTGCTTAATTCATTAGGTACCACTTATATCGATTTTATTCAATTTTGAGTAACTTTATTGGATAATAAATTCGATTTAAAGCAAGTATGTTTGTAAGGTGTTTTCAATTTCAATTAAAAACCCCAATAAAATACAAAAAATTGTGATGTTTTCTACAGTATTGCTTTGATAAAAGAACATACATTGTGATATAGGACGAAAATCATTCGATTGAGCCGCATACAGGAAAATAACAGCCGGGGAAATTGAGTGTTCGAAAAATCGAACGTTGGCCATAACGAACTTTTTTTTTCTGCTGAATCAACATCAACACATCTAACCTACGCTGCGCATTTTGGTTTGTTTGCTTTAGAAGAAGAAAGGTTTTTCATTTATTCTTGCATTTTCAGTTGTGAATGTTTGCAAATATCGATTAATTTAGCAAATATTATTAAATCTGTATGATTTTTTGTCCGTAACAACCTTAGGTGATGGCGGCCCGTAGAATTTCTTTTGTGGGGGAGCTGGAGGAAATGATCAGTACGTGTAACGAGGATTCTAATGAGATTGTTTGTGTAAATATTCTTCCGCCGGACCGAAAAATAACCTCCCAACCCTCTATGCCTTTGTTTTTTAGCAGTACTCTGGTACTTCGCAGGTTTTGGATAATGTTCGATTTTTTCGGGAAATGGATAATTGTTTTTAAGCATTGACATTTCTTTGAAAAAAAGCCTGTCAGTAATAAGTTAAAATTACATGAAATAAGAAATGCCACATCTCCAAGCAAACCATTTGTGATGACAATTGTCATGCGTAAATGCGAAAACAGAATAGAAACATACGGTATGAGGCATGATGTCGACGCCAACCTCTCTCAGTTTCTATTCTGTTTTCCCTTTTTCGCATGACAATTGTCATGACAAATGGTTTGCTTGCACATCTCACCTTAGGTGGATTAATTCGGATTTATACTTAGAGCCCTCCATTCTCCTGTTCTTGTTCTACCGGGAATCCAAAATTGATGCATTTATGAATAACGTATATTTGCTAATTGAAATGACTTTTAGTTCGCAGTATGTTTGTACTTGTGCGGGTTTCGGCCAATGTTCGATTTTTCGAACAGTCATTTTTCGGAAAATGGGAGATGGGAAAAAATAGTTCTTGAACATTGGAGTTCCTTTAGCGTTAATAATCGAAAATACAACAATGGCTTTCGTCAAAAAAATATTTTTTGCAGCTTGGTCGTTAATGGGTTAAGTAACTTATGGGTGACAGAGTTTGTGTGCGCTATCGGCCAATGAGAATTTACTGTCTGTTTTAATATTTACGCTCATTATTACGCTTGTGAGACTCAGAGCTGCAGAGATCGAAATATCTATAGATCTCGTTTTCCTTTTTTTTTTTCAGAATATATATTTTTGTTCAGGCTCATAAGCGTTAGCCTGACAGGGCCGGGAGTACAATATTTTGACAATATTACTTATTAGCTATGTTAGTAATTTGTAATCGATTGCTCGCGGTTGGCTCGAGGTTAGTATTACAGTTTATTGTCACATTCGGCGTTTGATATATACCTAGTTCTACCGCTCCCGTGAAATTGACGGATTTCTGATTAGCGCTTTTGTTGTATTTTTTGACTTAGTTTATGGTAATAAAAGAATGGGATTTGACAAAAACAACATTTAATATAAGACTTAATATGTTTTAAATGGAAAAAAAAATAAACAAAAACGGTTTATATTTACATGTATATGTCTATGACTAGGGGGCACATATCTTACAAGAACATGTTATTCTGGATGAACACTTGCCACAAACGTATTTGTTGCATGTATTGCAAGAATACATCGCTCTGTTTTTGTTGCACAATTGTATTTAGCAAGATTTTCGTTCTTGAGGTTTTTTACTTGATTTTTTGTAGTACAATCCATTGCTTTGTTTGGCTGTTTCTTTGGAGGAAGCTCGTTCTCTGCAGCACTTATATTCATTGAAAAGTTCTTCTTCCAATTGAAACAAAAATTGTTTCCTGATTATGTTCTCATCGGAAGTCTCTTTGTATAAAATCCACGAATTGATTGCTGTCCAAAATATTATAG
Source organism: Toxorhynchites rutilus septentrionalis (assembly GCF_029784135.1). NCBI lineage: Eukaryota > Metazoa > Arthropoda > Insecta > Diptera > Culicidae > Toxorhynchites > Toxorhynchites rutilus. The sequence goes on along the minus strand of NC_073745.1, from coordinate 321,066,353 downwards.
AACACTTGCAATGGCCATCTACGAGACCCTGCTTTCACGCTATATTTGCGTGCCATCTGGTCAACTACATCTACTCCAAACATGGTTTTATTGTAAACTTTGTTTGTAACAAGCTTGGCTGTTCTCAATGAATGATTTACTTGTTTCAGAAACTAATCCAAATGTATCAGTTTGTAATCGAGCATTCCGTTCCGTTCCGTCGGATCGAATGAATCTCATGATTTCTGAAAATCGACTTCTGCACATTTCGTGAAAAAAAGAAGGTCCCCATTTTTTGGACCATGAATATAATAATTGATTGTTTTTCGCTTCGAAGGCTCCTCCAGTTGGGCCCGAAGTATCCTTGAATATAGCATGTGATGGCAATCTACCAACACAACCATTTCCTAATTCTACCCATTCTGTACAATCGATAGCAATTTCCTTCTACGGTTTATCTTCGGTATCTGCTTCGCTATCCGATTCAGTATCTGTATAAATATTATTTATCTGTATATACTCTCGCACGCTTTCTGCGCTTTGAAGGAATTTCATCTTTACTCTCTGAATCTTCACTTCGATATTCATCTTCTTCACTTTTTTCTATATATTCTAATTCCATTTCATCTGAAGTATCTTCAGATTCTGAAAAAATGGTTTATTTTCCGCGTGAGATATGTCCAAATCATTATTACCTGAATTAGTGTCCGAACAGTTCTTTGAATTCTTTGAATAATTTATTGTTTCCTCAAAATCTTTTCATTTTTGCCTAGATATCGATTCTTTGAAGCACTAAAAACTCCACAATAGTCTAGAGAGTGATTGACGATTTCATGAATACACGTTATAACAATGGAATAGAATTCTCATTTTTTTTAATCTCTTACACTCCTATTCAATGTCATCCTGTGGAGAAGCCTTATTTACTCTCTTGTAACAATTTTGTTATTATAGAGTGATCATACTTTCTCTATTGTTTACAGTCTAAATTTTCTGCCCATTGCCCATCGATTATTTGCGTTGCTGGCCCCTTCGATAATATTTTATATAACGTGATGGATACATAATTGTTAAAGACTCAAAAGACTCAAGACCCGGGTCAGTAAACTAGCAATGAACATACTTTATTACACAAATGGATTTGGAAGTATAATTATAGAAGGTGAAAAAATACATGGTCGTTTTTTCGGAGGATGCCTGACAGAGGTACGTAAAAGTCCAAGAGCTGGGTGATAACTTAGGTGAACAACTTAAGAAGAATAAGAACAAATTTTCTGATGATTTGCTCGGCTATGTTTATGATAGAAATGCGTCAGTTCATGAAACCGTGGAGGTATTCAAAGTGTTTCGACTCTAGAATGTTCACTAATCATCACTTTGCCTTTGTTCATGTGACTTCGAATATCCCGCTACTTTTTGATATGTCGACAACACAAATAAATGTTCATGTTGAAAACCGCAAAAAAAATTGTCTAAGCAATATCCACTCCCTTCAACATCTGCAAAAATAACTTCACACGATGAATCGTGTTGAGCCATTATATCTTTAAAATGTTCAAATTTGTCTACAGCAGAGACAAACGGGAGAAAGTTCAAATGTTCGAAGTGATCTCCGGATGAAAAACGTCACATGTAGGAATACGAAATTACTCTATCGAATTCGCTCGTTTATCACAGCGGATATTATTTTGAAAAGTTTCGGATATTATTTTGAAAAGTTTCGTAATTAATTGTTTAGTATAATGAACTGATGGTTTGCGTGGTTTTGTAGAAGCTGTTGAAGATGATTGATTGATAATCATTTCTTGTCCCTTATTCCACGCTGGCTATGTGTCGTAATTTGTTTGTTTGCATAATATCGAACCCTATCTCACACTTCTCAACCAGTTCAATGTACCTCTGGTAACGTATAAAATCAACAAAAATGTGTGCGTGTGATGCAAAAATACAGAATGATTCGAAGCAGTGCCTCCATCGAACAAAATTGCATCGCTGTGTAAAATTCAATCATGTCCATTTCAATACCATTCACTTCCATCCACAACAACATCGACACTCTGAAGTTATTTTGCTCTTGGACTTTGTATCGAGCAAAACTGATATCAGCATTAGGAAAAAATTAAATATCTCGAATAGTAAATTATGCCCAATAGATTGAAAACGAGTCGAGTGCAAACTGAAATATTTCCTTTCTCCACAGTATTCGTAGAACGAACACTGTATTTATATTTCCAACGAGTGAACCACCAGAACCACTGCGGGAAAAAGTGAACCTCGTTGCTACATTAATCGCTCTTCATTGACCGCACGGATAGGAAACTGTCATTACAAATCGATGAGAAAACGGGTAAACTTACAATTTTCATTAATTTAAATCACTTACTCATTAGGGAATTGTAATGTATAGCATAACAAACAAAACTTAGAATAAATCTGAATCGATTGGTGCACAAATCATAAATATTCGTTCGCAGCAAAAATAGTTTGAATATGGAATCTTTCTCATGAAATCGTTACACGTTTTCTGATGTGACACTTTCTCTGGCAGAAAGAAAAATAATAAAATTTAAATTAGGAGCCCTCAGGAAATTGTGAAGAGAGGAAATATTTATTAGAGAATATCTTGTGCGTCTTTTGCACATATTCAAAGACTGGTATATGGCAGCTGCATATGGCTTTCGTGATGAAGGTGTCGATCAATATGTTTGAGTACTTTCTACTATTGCAACCGTTGCTGGAGTCCGTACAGACTAAACGGTTGGATTATTTATATGAAATTTTTTTTTTTTCTGTATTATAGTGACTTTCAACACTTTTGGCTGGTTCGTCACTTTTGCTTCCATTTTGGAAGAATGTCGGGAGTGAGAATTGAACTCGTGACCTTTAGCGTGAGAGGTACGGATGTTACCACTATGCCAGATCGCCTCCACATTATTTATATGAAATATTATTAGGTGTACGAAGCCTGGGAAGAAGCAAAACATTGCGTCATAAGCCCCACCCCTATGTGATTTTCCATTCTGGATATAATTCGCAAGCTTCGCTCCGAAGCGACCATTTATTTTCTAAACCGAGAAGCAGTTAGGTGTGTTCTTCGAATGAAAATTGAAAAGAGGCATTTTTTTTCAATGCGGATTGTGGATTTTTTTGAATGAATAGTATCGAAAACGGTTGTGATATAGTTTGGCTACGAGATGTTGAAAAACCACTAGGATTTTCAATTAAATTATGCATTGAGTGTCGCCGTAGACAACATCAATCACAAGTTTTTGTTAATGCTGAGGATGATAATTTATTTGAAAATTGATTTGATTGTTTGTGATATTTTTTGTGATATTTACATTACGCTTATTATTCGACCATTTCTCGACAGATCGCAAACATATTCGCATCAGTGGATTGAAAATATTTATATACATCTATTGCAATCAAAAAGTTACAGGGGAGGGATTCTGTCCAAGGCACGACCGCATAGTTGGCGTAGAATTACGCTAGACTACACTAGATTTTTTACGCGACTTTTTCACGTAATTTTTTATGCGATTTTCTTGAAATTACGCGAATGGGCTCTGTCTTATAGTCTCTTCGATTAGAAGAGAAACTCTAGGAGTGTGTGTCCGAGTGTGACTGTGACGAACGAGTCGATGACGGGCCAATGTTTTTTTACGCGTGATTTTTCAAGCCTGGCACGTATCAATCGCGCAAAAAAGAAATCATTGTATTCGTTGCACATTGATTGAAGACATATTTGAAATTTTTCATCTTAAAAGCGATGATGGCAGAAAGACAGCCTAAATGCGGCTACGCGAATTTCAATTGTACTAATAACACACCAACATAAACACCTCAAATAGAGCGATCCGCCCTCGAATGATGCGCGAACAAGTAAAGGAAATCGGGGTTTTCGAAAAAAACCCCTTGGGTGATTTTTCGATTTTCAAAAAACTCAAACTTTGACCGATTTGCGCCACTCTCCCTTAAGTCCGATTGAGCTGATATTCGGCATAGGGTGTTTTTTCGAGGTGGTGAACATTTTGTATAGGGTAACTTTTTGAAATGTTAGGGTCGATTTTTCCCATACATTCATTGGCACCCTAATGTATATGGATTATGTATGCATGTGAATTATGAATCAAGTGAGTAGCCGCAGATATTTGTGCAGACAGGGATATGTTCCCTAATACGGACTACTAAATCGAGAAGCCTGACGATATCGTCATCGACGATATGAGGGCGTCCGAATGGCCTGTATCATGGCCAGGAGATGAGAGAATTGATTTATTTTTCCGAAATGTCCTTTTTCAAAGCTTCTGACGAATAACTAAAGAAGTCTCTACGATTCAAGACACCATCATCACCAAAACATCCCCGTATAAGTAGAGATTTAAGTGCAAAGCATCAATACAACAAATCAAGAAGAATGATAGGCAAAATATGATTGAGAAGGAATTGAGAAATTGTGTAGGAAAAAACTGAAAACTCATCAGAATCCAACGAAAATCTAATCCAGTAACACCAGCGCAAAAGCTATAATCCAGAAACACTAAAGTTATGATCGAGTAACGTTAAAATCTGTTGAAAATCAATCTTCTCCAACATATAAATCTTATTGGATGGCATTGTAAGCAGTTGCCTGCTCGCTAGCTGAATTGAGACTGTGATTGCGAATAATAAGCCATCCGCTTATTTATACCAATTTTTTTTCATTTTGCTAGTTTGCTAATGTCGGGGGATAGAATTTCTCTCGTTATCTCTAGCGTGAGATTTATGGATGTTAACCAGTGCCGAAAATATTCACGTTCACAACATTCAAATACGGCGAATTTCAGTCTGCCTTGTATTGATAACCTACTGGTCAAGCAAGAGTCGATAAATATGGAACAACAATATCAATGAACACCAGTGAAATGAACAGCAAACATCAGCTTGCCATGAAGTTCATTTTTCATTTGCATCTTCATTTTGTTCATGATATTCGTAACGTCGAAATTGAAGATCGTTGCGTGTTAGTGAAAATCAAAGCATAAAATTCAACGTCAACCCATTGAGAGTAAAATCGATAACACAAAATTCTTGTTTTGGCGACTTCGGCAATGGAATGTATAGTATAACCCTTGATATGTTTTATATCAAGGGCTGAGTGAGGTTTAGCGTTGAACGGCGTTGAGCGTTTCGTTCATTTTTTATACTGTATTATAGTAACTTTCAAAACAATTTGGCTGGTTCGTCACTTTACTTACATTTTTGGAAGAATGTCGAGAGAATATGAAAATAAAACACGATTTCAATAAAAAAAAAGGTTCACGTGGAACTACCTTAGCTTAGCAATCATTCGTTTGTATTGATTAAATTCTTGATTGAATGAAACAGTTTCCAAATTCAATTGAGTTCAATATATTTGCTCTGTGAGTGAAAAAAATGAACAAATGCCGTGTAAAGTCAATTAATTTATTGTGATTGATTGTTCTTCGTTACTTCGTAAATTTAATGACGGACCTTTTACGTTTGGTATGATGACTAGAACAAAATATATGTACGGAAGAATTATCAAACGTTTGATGAACCAGCCTAAGGCTGAAAATCTTTCCAATAAAGACAAAAAAAAATTATCAAACGATTATTTTATTTTACATTTCCCTCTGAAGTTTACATCCCAAAAGTGTACATACTTCTCGAATCTCGAATTTGCTTGAAACTGGGAAGTTCATTCGCTTCTAGTGGCTGCACGATTTTCCCAGGTTCCTAAGTTTAGAAGATCATGTTAGGACAGACATATTCCACTCTGCACAAAGGCAAGGTCTTCTTTTTGGCTTTAAGAGGGTTTAAACTTTTCAGTTCACTCGCCTCTAGGCTCTTTCGTGTGCTTGCAATGCCGATTTCGCTGCTTGGTTTTCAAGTCTGTGTTAGTCGGAACAAAAATACCCCCGACTTGCATGAATTTGAAATACCGATTTCTCCAGGCACCTTGGTTCAGAAATCTCTATTAGGGAACACATTTCGGTGGGAACAAAAGCTCCCCCTACTTTCGTGTGTTCTTTTTCTTCTTTTTGGCTTTAAGAGGGTTTAAACTTTTCAGTTCACTCGCCTCTAGGCTCTTTAGTCTGCTTGCAATGCCGATTTCGCTGCTTGGTTTTCAAGTCTGTGTTAGGGAACATTTTTCGATGAGAACAAAAGTCCCCCTACTTTCATGTATTTGCAATGCCGATTTCCCCAAGGCTGCTTGGTTTTGATGGTTGTGTTAGGGAAACCGTAAATCGGGCCAATCAAAACGATGCAGTTAGGGCGTTTAGATAACGCCTAATATTTTACAGTTATTCAATTGTTTATCTAATGAAAAACAACATTTTGTTAGTTGCGATAGATGCGTAGAAATATTTCCTATCAAGTGATGCAAACATCTCTCCTATCCAGTACGAAATGTTCGAGCTATAAGCATTCGAAATCTTTCATTTTTTCCTGCATGTTCTGTGTTTAGGTTTTCCTTTTTCCCTCCATATATTCCGGTTAGACGTAGTCCCACGTCAAAAATAACTGCGAGCGATGAAGATCAACTTATTGTTCGTGATAATCACCTGAAATTATTGACAGTAATGAAAGTGCCTGAATGCAGGCTTTGCGAAATTCGTTCATGCTGTTTTCGTTTAATATAACAGACAAAGTTCACGCGTCTCGACTCTTGTGTTATACTCATTATAACAGATATGGTGTTGAGTGTCAACAGAAGAGAATTCATCCGACACTGGGAAAAAGCTAATTCCTTCATTCGTGAATAGATTTTGATAATTTGTGGCACTGATGTTAACCACTCACCTAGATCGCCACCACGCTGAAGATGAATGTATTCCATTCGTGAAGTTTTAATTGTCAATGAAAGCGAAAATGAAAAGAATAAGCCAATTTAGTATGCACCGTTTCGTATGAAATCTTTTTGAAGGGTCTTGGTATACCAATAAGTAGAAACATTCCGTAGATTCGACATAGTCTACGGATTCCCACGGTCGTAGAAAATGCAAACATCGCCTGGTATGAGGTGCACCCATCTAATGTGTTTAGCCGTTGTGATAACGATTATTCTCGCTTGACATAAAAGCAATTAATTTAATTAGTAATCAACGTCACCAACCATAATACAGCCTGTCGGGCTGGCTGTCCGGAAGAACGAAGAACGTCCATTTGTGAGCAACGCATGCAGAGATTGCAATCCACCGCCATCGGCATGGGGCAGACAATAGCAGCGCATTCCACAGCGTTACCGTCATCCGTAATCCAATTTGTCACGTTTTGAACGCAAGCCATCATTTTTTTTTTCTTCCTTTCTTCTCTCCTCTGTCTCATTTGGTACCTACCTACCACATTGTGTGTACATTGGTACTCGCGTCGTACCGCAAAACAGAATTTAGAGACAAAATCTTCTTACACAATATCGTAGCGGCGCTCATAACACCCATAACACGCGGTGGCAGCATTTGATGCAGCCATAAACCATAAACAAAATAAATTTTCGCGCATGCAATCAGTTGCCACAACACGATCCCACGGTAGCAAATTAGCGCTACTGCTACTACATTTAAGCTGTGATTAGAAGTTGTTGTCATAAAGATAATCCCCGGGAATCCTCTTGAAGAAAAGAAGATATTCCGAGGAGGGGAAGATAAGAATCGGATGGGAAGAAGAACTCGTTCCGTCCCAGAAACCACAGATTGATGTTTAGTTACGTTATCAGTTTCACAAGGTGATAGCAAAATTCAAGTGGGTGATGTCCTCTGTGTTTATACACGGCCAACGCAAATATCGGAAATAAGGGGGAATCACAGGTGTGTTAATTTCTACAAATAGTTCCAGCGAAAAGAGTATTGTTGCCGAATCATTCGATGCTCATGTACTCTGCATCATAACTGGTTTTCACGATACATCAAGACAATTCACCATGTATGAAAAGTTCTCGAAAGCCGTTCCAGAATTTCGAATACACTCTGTCCAACTATTCTTCATATTAAAGCATACATAAAAGAACCATTCCATGAGGTTATGCAGCAAAGAACCAAATTTCAGATCATGTTTTAGGAGAAAATTTATAACGTTATCTGAAAAAACACTAATAATATGATTTTTTTTGAAACGAATTTAATTTTTATACACCAACTTTGAGAAAGGGTGTGTTCAAAAAACTACATTATATTTTATTAAAATATTTGAAGTACTTGCTATTTTTATTCCTATTGAGATGTCTCTGCACTTACTTAACCAAACATCAATATCCAATATTGTGTCAAGCGAATAAATAATTAAATACTTGTTTGAAGTGCAGTGGGTAGACTTGGCATATTGTATTTAATGAGAAACAAGCATTTGAAAAAATTGGTATTTTAAAGCGTTGTCACGTCACAAAAAATAGAGAATTTTTATTTTGTCTGATAAATCTAAGTTCAAACATTATCATACTTGTGTTTCTCTCAGCAAATAATGAGGGTCAACAAACCACAACATTTGGTTAAGATCGGTCCACAAATAGAAAAGTATGAACTGTCGCAAGAAGTTGTTATCACTGTACGAAAAATATACGACCCATTTCTGCGTGAGGTGTTAACATTTTGATTCATTACAAACACTTTCTATTACATTTTTATGTATAAACAACACAAAATTAAACAATGTTATACTAATTTTGAGAAAATTCACTATAAGAATCATCAGTTAGAGAATGTTTCATAGTTAGATTGGCTTGTTGTCAGTCAAATACGTGACGTGACAACACCTGACTTTTGCTGTTTCGGATTTTTGAATATTAGTGATGTGTTTTCGGTTCCGTTTCAAAACATGTAAATGCACTTTGTTCTATGTTTTGTCAACAATAGATGAACGTCTATTCCTGAACATAGAATATTATACTGTTTCGATTCCCGAACCGTATTGTGGTCTGCTGATAATAGTTCTAAATGACAGAAAAAACGAGAAATCCATACGATATAAGTATTGGGTGAATGGTCTTACCAGCGAAAGTCGAATATCGTGTTCCGATGCCGTTTTTGAATCGAACATGGTGGCTTATGGTTCGTAAAATAGCTCTGAAAGACCGGATATGAAATGAAATTCTACAATATGATCGGGAACAATAGTGAAAATACTTAGAGTTGATCAAAAGTGTCTGAAAGGAAAATTGTTTCCCCCGGTAGTGAGCACCGTTCGATGAGACTTTCTTGTGCGAGCTATTGATGGGTAAGCGCCGGAGTGAATGTGTTAAATAATTACAAACAAAAAACTGGAGGGCGGTTCAGGACTACCCCGACTTTTTCCAATTAACGGCATAACATGTACTAAAGGCAACAGGAAGATTCACTTCAAATATCTTATTTTGATGAACAGATCATAAGCAAATAAAATGCCTTTTCTTGTCATTTTTCGCAATCTAAAAGAACATTGAACTCATTTAAAATATCTTTTCTCTGTTTTCGAAGTAGAGGTGTTCCACCGCAAATGACGATTTTTTTCATAAATTGTATTTTTGTATTTTTTCATTTCGCCTCAAATTTTGCAGACGCATTCTTTATTAGCAAAAAGGACAATTTGCACCATCAGTTTTACATGACCAAAAAAGAGAGTCGATGTAGAGAAATCGATGATGTCGCTTACAACCCTTTCATTTTGAGCCCCTCACTTAAAATTCAATTTTCTCAAAAAAGGAGTTTTTGATTTTTTTATATATATCAAATATTGCAGCGGACAACTAATGAAGTTTATTGCACAGTACACCAAACTAGAGAAATAATAGACAAAAATGTAGTTTTTGATATTTTTTTTTTAATTTGGATTTACCAAAATTGTTGAAATTTTTCTTATAATTGTTTGTAGACCCCATCTTATGAAAGAACGCATCATTTGCAGTCAGAAAGATGTACGGACATTTTTTGCTAAATGCTACCGTTTCTGGAATACAGAGTTTTTGGAATAAAATTTACTGAAAATTCTTAATTTTCGATTGTTATCGGATGTTTTTCGGGTCTTTTCAACTTAGAAATAAACTTTTTGATTTTCGACTGCAATGCTTGAACTAAATATGTGATGTGGTTATTGTGATAATGTGATAAGGTAGTTTAAAAAAATATACATAATAAAAAAAAACTTATTGGGAATATTCTCAGAAAATAATCTTGGTGGATGTATTAAAACACCCCAATCAAGTTCCCTGAGTTTCTGGCGTGTCACTATACACATATGTGGCCTGATGGAACAAAACACCTTTTCTGTTGGCCAATCCTGGACGTTTCTTGTCAATCGCTGGCTTCAAACGGTCCAGTTTTGGACAGTAAAAATTAGAATTTAGTGTTTTGGACTGAAAAAAATTTAAAAAATCAAAAATGAAAAAAATGTCAAAAATTTAGCTGCTACAGTATAAACCATAAACCCCATAACCATACCATAAACACTATTACACCATTACAAATTCAGCGATTTGGCTTGCATTTTCGCCTTTATATAAAAAATGCATAAAATGTATTAAATTTTCTCTTTGTTGACTTCCATTGTTAACACATTGTAACTAACAAAGGAATGGAACAAATGATAAATGAGGAGGCGATCTGGCGTAGTGGTAACATCCATGCCTCTCACGCTGAAGGTCACGAGTTCAATTCTCACTCCCGACATTCTTCCAAAAATGGAAGTAAAAGTGACGAACCAGCCAAATGAGTTGAAAATCACTATAATACAGATATAAAAAAAAAAAAAAAAACAGATGATAAACAACAAAAGGTTTTTTTACGTAGGACTACGTCTTTCATTTCCATACTGGGGACCAACAAGATTTTGAGCGTTAATACCTGCTAACTAACGACTACATTGAAAAGATAAAATCTCTACGTGCTATATGCTGGTTACTCATTGATCCAAAAACTTGTTTCAACTGCTCAAAAATTGCTTTGAAAGCAAGCTATTGAAACCATAACAATCTTGCTCATTGGCGATGATTGCTTTTGTGGTGATCGGAATGTGTTCCCGAACACGGACGCAAAATCAAGGCACCAGGAGAATTCGTCACATGCATGATGTGATTTCTGTGATTGCATTAGTGCTGAGAAAACCGTCATAGCGAACGCATGCCGGCTGATTTCTTTTACTTGCTTGCATTAGTGTTGGGGAAACCGTCATACCGAACACATGCAAGCTGGGATGTCTTTTATTTCACGCTTGCATTAGTGTTAGGGAAACCTTCATAGCGGACACATGCCATCTATGAGTACTTTTACTCTCTTGCCTTGTGCTGATCAGAATGTGTTCCCGAATGCATAATCAAGGCACCAAGAGAAACCGTCAAAGTGAACACATGCAAGCTGTGATTTCTCCTACTCGCCTGCATTTGTGTTGGAGAAACCGTCATAGTGGACACATGCAAGCTGTGAGTACTTTTCGCTCGCTTGATTTGCACTGATCAGATATGCTCCCGAACACGGACGCAAAATCAAGGTACTTAAAGAAACCGTTGTAGCAGATACATTAGAGGCGAATGAACTTTTAAGTTTGAAGCCTCTATAATACAATAAACTAACAAACTGACAGATACATGCAAGCTGTGAGTACTTCTCTTCTCGTTTGCATTTTTAGTGATCGGAATGAGGCAATATAGAAGAAGTTCAAAAAGCCTCCCAACCATCCACCAGTGAACGAGATTATGGTGGCCGCAATAAAGACGCCGAATGAACACAATGTCAGCACCGGAAAAGACTAACATTTCCGTGGATAAGAGCCGGGCATAGAATACGGCTGCCTCTCTCTCTCTCTCTCTCTCTCTCTCTCTCTCTCTCTTTCTCACACACAAACACACGCACACATAATCTCGTGTTTTGTTCTCACGAGAACAAAATGTATCATGTATCAACCATCTTCTGTTGCTTCTACTAAGCCACGCAAACCAGTCGGTGGGTCACCGACAAGTGCAAAAGAATTGAATTGTATGTGTAACCCTATAGAAATGATTTCATACGTATATTTATTCACTCACACTTTCAAAATATTCATTCATTCATTGAGAATTGACTCAGATGCAACTTTAAACAAATGCGAAGCTAGCGATAGTCCTACGTCCACCTTGCGGTTATATCACAGATATTACCCACTTCTAGTTTTTAAGCGGTTTTATTTAGCTTGGCCTGTAATCTATTTGTATGTTTGTAACATGATTGTCTGTAGCGCTGACCCAAATTAATCGAAATTTGACCCCCTTCCTGTTGACCGATTGGTCCGAGATTTGGTACACACCTTTATCTCTGTAGTCATTATAAAACTGTGTATTTCATGATCTTGAAAATCCAAGATGGCTGCCACTACAAAATGGCGGACTACATATTTTCTCAAAACCCTATTACTATGGGTATCAAATGAAAGGGCTTGACTAGTAGAACACGGTTATTTATGAAAAATGCAAATCTATGATGGCAGCCTCTATCAAATGGCGGGCTGCATATTTTCTCAAAACCCGATTAATAGATCATGAAAAATTCAAATCCAAGATGGCCGCAATCACAAAATGGCAAATTACTTTATTAAACGGTTTTATTTAGCTTGAACTGTTCGTATGTATGGTTGTATGTCTGTAGGGTTGTCCCACATTATTAGAAATTTGACCAATAGGAACTGACCGAATAAAATACTATTATCTCTCCTGTCATTTTAAAACTGCTTATCTTGAAAAATCCAATTTGGCCGCCGCTACAAAATAGCTGATTTCATATCATCTCAAAAAAAGGTTGATTGAGAAATGTGTATCAAACGAACGAACTTGACTTGGAGAACAAACTATGTATTTTCTACAATCCACTCAATATCGGTATGAAATTATTTGACTGATAGAATACAGTACAATGGTTTTATTGTAGAGAAATATTCTAATGATGTACTAAAAACTAGAAAATAGAATAAGAAAACTTTTTAAGTTAAACGGTTTAATTATGATTAAACATAATAATGTACTAAAAGCTAGAAAAAAAAATTAGGCAAGTAGCAGTTAGCAGTTATCACACCTCTCCTTCATTAGCCTAGGGCATTGATAAGAATAACGTAAAATCGTGGGACATTTGATTTATGATATTTTGTTCATCACCTTTTTCATATTGATCCACTATGCAATAAGTAATATTTGTTATGCACTGCAACTTCCAAAACAATTCAAACATAAAACGATCATATTCTGAGAAAATTCTTCTCGAAAAATAAAAAATAATAAGATTCGTCATAATGTATGTATTTTTACACAACCTTATACTATAAAAATTAACAACATCGCTTAATTGATTTAAGCATTGCAGTCAAAAATTATCTAATACTTTTTAAAAATTAAAAAGACTCAAAAAAATTCGAAAACGACAATAAGTTGAACAATTTAAAATTCTATTTTAGAATCACTGTATCTCAGAAACGGTAGCTTTTAGCAATTTTCAGTACACCTTTTTGACTGAAAATTATGCGTACTTTCATAAAATCGGGTCTACAAAGAATTTTAAGAAACATTTCAACAATTTTCAAAAATCCAACTCAAAAAAAAATTTACTGTTTTGTCGATTATACTTTCCATTTTGACGCACTATGCAATAAACTTCATTCAACAATTCAAAAATTTTAAATCTGTTTTATTTTCCTGCTTGATTTTCTTTTCCTGTCGTTTTAGCTAATGATCTGACCATCTCGCTATCGGTCATCGCGAAGCTGTAGAACGTGATCGTTATTGGAATGTCCTTCTTTAATACGATTGTTGACCGATACAAATGATCATTTTATATATATGCATAAGACTCATGAACGTTCTAATTTATAGACATCTTCATTTTAATTAGTTTTCAACGTTTGTAATTAGTAATTAAGCTGCTTTTTGAACATTTAGTTTTATAATTACTATCTAACGGCTGATAGTCATAAAAAAATGCGTCTGCAAAATTCGAGCCAAATACAAAAAATGAAAAAATAACCGACCTTCCAATTCAAATGGATTCGCTTAGTAATGAAAACGAAAAATAGCGCTAAAACGCTAGAATTAGGAGAGCATGAAAAAAGCCACCATATAACCAAATTGTCAGCGTCGTGACACCTTTCATTTGACACTACTGAAAATTCGCCGCTCCTGAGGTACAAAGGAGGGTAGATTCAGGACCACCTTCCCCTATAGGATAAACCTTTGGAAGTGGAAGGGAAGATCTCAGAGGAAAGTGAGAAGTATTCAAGATGATAACTAACATAAAAACATAAAAACTAATGTATAGTTTGCTACAAAACGGTGAAATTCTAATTTATTATACTTTTTTGATTTTGCGACATGACAATGCTCTGTGAAGACTTTTTTTTTTGGCACAGAGCACAGAGTGTTGTCACAAAATAAATGCCGATATTCGCAAGGAGTTTTTTGAAAAACTAAAAAAACAATATTAAAAAATCTACGTTCATCTTTTGTAAATAAATTATAGAACAAAGTTCATTTGTATGTTTTGAAACGGATCTGAAAATACAATATTAATGTTCAACAGTCGGAAACCGCGAAAAGTCAGGTGTTGTCATGTTGTGTTGGACTAAAAAATATTCTCCCACTGATGATTCTTGTAGGGAGTATTCCCAATTTTATTTTGACATCGTTTATTTTTCGAAAATCGTGTGAAAAAATTTATTTTTAGTGAGTAAAAACGTTGTCGCGTCGCTCTGGAATGGGTCATAATATAAATTTTGAGTCAATGTTTTGATACACTATTTAGTATTTAAAGTAGCATTCAATTACACCAATTTTCACCAATTTATATTCTTGTAAGACATGAATATATTTATTTCTGCGGTCCAATTGCGGAGTTTGACACTCACGCTCACCAGAATTCTATCACACCCACATATCTCATGTTTCCTCGTTTGTGGGCTGCCAAAAGTTCACCTATCTTAAATTCATTCATCGTGAGAGGGTCAGTTAACGCACCTTTTTGGTTGTCTCAAGTGGGAGGATTATTCATGGTTAATTTTTAGCTGAGTTTCTTGTAATCCCTTTGAGTGGATTCTGAGTGGCACCCAATGCCCGATAGGGCGCTTTAGAAACGCCGTTTTGGTATGCCTCTCGAAATAGGTTTACTTCGATCCTTATCCTAGCAACTGTGCTTGTTTGTTGTCACCAGAAAAAAAAACTGTCAAATTCGAATTCATCCGCACAACGTTCCGATGTACTTGTAATTGAACGAAGTTCTTGGAGGAGAACTGAATTTCGCTCATCCAACAATTATGGAGGTCTAAATGAAAGAATTTCACTAGCAGCTGGAAAATTGCAAAAAATAAAAAAATAAACGTGATATGTCAGTGCATTAAGTCCTCTTAGAAAAACAAATCAATTTTACAAATAATGTTTTTTTTCTTCTCTTACCTTGCAGGTTTGTATAGCTGAATTCATCTCGCTCGGTGATTCTTAGTGTTAGCCAATCATCCAAATTACGTGAATCAATCATCATCATCTGCGGCGCGCGGATTGGAGTTTTCCCCATTCCGAACAACAATCGGCAAGTATCATCTGCAGACCGTCACAAATTGCGGCTGTAATTGAGCAAACGTCATCTTTAATCGAAACGACGTTTTTGCCTGCTGCGCTCATGTGCCCGTTTTGTCGCGGAGTGCAAAGTTTAGATTTGTTTTCTAAAGGGGGAGAGCAAAATCACCATTGCGTCACACGGAACGCGAGATGGCTTTACCATCATCGGCATCGGCCAGAAGTGCCTTTTGCGTCGGTTGTCAAACCCGTTTATTGCGCTCCACAGTCGGTCAATTTTTTTTTTCCCAGCCGGATGAGGCCACCGAGTCAGGCCAATGACTTCTTGCTGTGTGCTCTCGTAGCAGTGCACAAGATTCAGTCCGACATCGCTCAAAAGTGCCATAATTTGCCCCATGTGCAGGGTACTTTTGCGCCCTACAATGTGAACCTGTGTGCGAAGGAACGAATTGTTGAGAGGGTTTTTTTTCGCGCGTTTTCAGCGATCGAAGCGTGACATATGCTTTGAAGTCAGCTTCGAACTTTGGGTGAGCCGCGATTACGTTGAATTGTGCACTACTTTTCGGTTGACATGTGACCACTGGTCGGCATCGGAACCTTTCATGTTGCGTTTTTTTTACACCGAGGTAAGAGAATGTCGCCTTTCATGTAGTGATTCATTTTCTCATTCCCCTTTTTGGTGGCAGGCCGACAAAATGGCTCCAGTATCGAGCGGCGTTCTTTGCGGTGAAAATGGAATTAAATTGATGAAATATCATATTTAATAATTTCAAATCGTAATTGCAGTCTGCAGTAATTGTCGGGGCAAAAAGAGAATCGAAATTACCCGGAACTGTTACAGCGGCATTCAGAGGTGGTCTGGTGACCTAATTCTTGCGCAAGACAAGATAAGAAACACGAGAAAGGTGCCATTCTTGAATATTTATGAGGAAACTTTGGGGGGAGGCCGGTCCGTCTTAAAATCGTGCTTTCGGGTTGGCTGATTATGTTATTTCGTAGCGTTTCAACAACAACATCCACAGAAAGACGACTATAAACCGGTTGTGTCTGGTGAAAATATTTTCACTGGACTTCATGCTCCACTTTACTTCATGAGTAATTGTATGGGCTTAACGAGATCGTGTCGAGAAAAGCAAGCCAAAACGCACCCACCAGTGATGGTCTCCCACGAAGTATCTGACCTGGCCCATGCTGATTTTATTCACAAGCTGAAATGTCGGCTTACGATTATGGTTACCGGTCACTACAATAGATCAAACTAATGGTCGCAGTGGTACAATGTTCCTACAGAAGATGGTTACCGGCTCACAATTGATGATTATTCAATTTTCCAGCGCATAATTTCCGCCGTCGGTGGCTTCAGGTGATTTACAATCGTTTCAGATGGTTGCTGGCGATCTTTATGCAAGATTTCCCGCTTACGTTTAACCAGGAAACATATTGTTATTGATAATTTTTAGTCAGTAAGTGTACCTTCGTTTTGCTAGTCGGATACAAGAAGTAAAAAGTGTAAGATCAGTAACTTAAACTCCAACATTCCAAAAGCCAATAAAATAAACGAAATAATTAAAAAAGCCAATAAAAAAAAATTGAGCAAATGGTCAAATTATATCTCAGCAGTATTAACATTAACATGTGCTGTTGATTGCTCGCTGTCTAGAGCAACGCTGAAACATTGAATATATTTTCACAGTATATCACATCTTCAACGCTCCCAAAATATAATTCCCAATAAGATGATCCAAAAATTTATGGTACGCAACCACTTTCGCAGAACAGCAACAGAAAGTCCGAACCGAAATGGTTGTGTGGTCGCGGTGACCATGACAGCAACCTTCAATTATCCACCAAATAACACAGCCCTCAACGCTGAGGAATGCCTTCTTCACATCCGGCTTGTGCTGCGCTACACATTGACAATACTTTTAACCTGGAAATATGTCTCTTATTCACGAAAATTCAATGATCGATCGGAAATAGTCAGCATTAAGCCAATAAATTCACACAAGGTACCTCCTGTCAAAAAAAAACTAGAAGTGGGTTATATCTGTGGTATAAGCAAGGTGGACGTAGCACTAACGTGGGCTTATCGATCAATCTCTCCTCTTCGAAACTGTGAACTTACACCCAGGTACAGGAATGCAAGACGTAGTCCTACGTCAGAAAAATTGTGCAGAAAAATAGATGCGCCTCTTTCACCTCATTGAGGACGGCAAGAAAAATCCATGCAAAAACGAAGTCTAAGTTGAATCTTCTACGTTGCTTTCGCACGCCAACACAAGCTCAGCACTGTACAGTTTCCTTTGTGCATATTGACGAATTTTATGCCAACTCGTCTTAGGAATTGGCAGCACCAGCACAGATAGCACTGAAACGTTGTGAGTGTAAAGACATGGGTCATTTAAGCAACTTTGCATACTTGCATAAATATTCGAAAAAGAATTAGACTACTCTTTGGAAAACCCAAATTCTTTTTTCTTAATTTATTACTAAAAACTATAACTTAAAAACTATGATACCTACAAAATTTTTGTTAAAGGATGAAATGTAGGAAATTGTTTGAATTTTTACAAAAAAATGCCAAAATTTTTTTGGAAAACAATTTCTCTGACAAAAAAGTTATTTAAAAAATTAAAATTTATTTTTCGCAAAAACGTATTTTTTTATTATATTATATTTATAATATATATATATATATATATATATATATATATATATATATATATATATATATGTGAATAGCCCTTATAATTTCCAGCAAGTCGTCCATACATCGGAAGATGGGCACTTTTACAGGGAAAAAGTTTTTCGAACAACAACTTTTTAGTATTTTCTTTGAAAAAAAAAACATATTCTAATTTTGTTGAAAGTCAAGATAGCTATATAATGTATTCGACAAAGTTTTAGATCTTATTAAAATATAAACTTTTGTCTAGGACATCAACTTTCTATCTTTTATAGTGTTCGAAATATAGGTCATTTTTGTAT
Source organism: Toxorhynchites rutilus septentrionalis (assembly GCF_029784135.1). Classification (NCBI taxonomy): domain Eukaryota; kingdom Metazoa; phylum Arthropoda; class Insecta; order Diptera; family Culicidae; genus Toxorhynchites; species Toxorhynchites rutilus. The sequence continues at coordinate 321,047,890 of NC_073745.1, read as the reverse complement.
GAAGACTCCTGAAAAAAATTATGTGTTGCTCGTAATATTTTTGTGTGTAAATTCTCACGTACACCCTTCTAAACTCGAGTAGACCGCGAGTAATCGGTTTTCTACACCATTAACATTAGAATTAAGGAAAAATGTTTATATATACTTGTAACAATACAGTCAGGAGTTTGGCTCCTTTGAACTTATGTAACTGAGCCTGTAAAAATAAACGATTTAATAAAAAAAAAAAAAATCTCACGTTTGACATGTTCTTGACATGTTTCTAAATAGAGAAAAGTTAACAGATCATACAAATTGCGACAATTTATACATAAAAATGTAACGAATAGAACATTAATGGCATTTTTCCAAAGAAAAACATGAAAAAGTTGTTGTTTGATAAACTTATTCCATGTAAATGTGCCCATCGTCCGATGTATGGAAAACTTGTTAGAAATTTTAAAGGCTATTTATATCAATTTTTTCGTATTTTAGAGGCTTATGTTTTCGAGAAAATAGAATTTTAATTTTCAAAATATTTTTTTTTCAATGAAATTTTTTTCCAAAAAAATTTGTTTCAACTTTTTTTTCGAAAAATCTTAATTTTAATACTATAAGATCTACAAAAAGTTGGTCAGAGAATGAAATGTAGGAAATTACTTAGGTTTTCATTAAAAATTATCAAAGAATTTTTTGGAAAAAAATATCATTGTAAAAAAAATTGAAAATTAAAATTCATTTTTCTCGAAAAAATATGCTTTTAAAATTCTGAAAAAATAGATATAAATAACCCCTCAAATTTCCATACAAATGAAATACAAATTTCAGCATAACTCGAGAATTAATCAAGCAAACGAACCCAAATTGGGCATGTGGAGGTTTTAGGGTGCAATAAATGTTTCTATGTTGTGTTGACACTCCTCCCCCCTCTCTATGGGGCGGGGGGTGGTTCCACCATACAAATGAAACACAAATTTCAGCATAACTCCAGAATTAATCAAACAAACGAATTCAAATTTGGCATTTGGAATTGTTAGAGGGCACGAAACATTTCTATAGTGTACAGACACTCCTCCTCCCTCTCTAAGGGGTGGAGAAACTACCAAATATGGCATGTGGAGGATTAGGGGGGGCTGTAATTGTTTCTATGATAGTTTGACAATCCTCCCCTTTCTCTGAAGGGGAGAGGGGCTGAATAAATCGAGAGCTAATCAAGCAAATGGAATCAAACTTGGCATAAAAAGTTTTTAGGGATCGATAAATGTTTCTATGGTGGTTTGACACTCCTCCCTCCCTCCCTCAGGGGGGATGCTGCAGAACTCGAGAATCAATGAATAATAATAATATAAGGGGCAATAAATGATTATATAGTGGTTTGACATTCGCATAACTCGAGAACCAATCAAGCAAACGGAATCAAATTTGGCATGTGGAGGTTTTAGAGGGCACGAAATGTTTCTATGGTGGTTCGACACTCCTCTCCCCTCTCTAAGGGGAAGGGGGCTGCCATACAAATGAAACACAAACTTCTGCATAAGTTGAAAACTAATCAAGCAAATGGAGCCAAATTTGGGATGTGAGGGTTTTTGGGTACGAGAAATGTTTCTATGACGGTATGACACCGCTACTTCCTATAGAATATTACGGAGTCCCATAAAAATATTACACATATTTCAACCAAACATGACAATTGAAAATTTTCGGAAAACTCTGAAGGGAAATGGGAAAATTCGAGAAAATCAATTCGAATATGTTATACAATTACATTGTGACAAGCGTTGTTCGTCCATTTGATGTAACGGAGAAACATGTTAATTGCAAGTGATTGAAAAATCTCGAACGAGAATTGTATCTGAAAATAATCTGATTTTATAATGACGAGTTTTGATAGAAGGAAAGTCCTAGGAAATTTATATTAAAAGTAAATTGTAAAGGGTCAATCAGAGGATGAATCAATGAACAGTTCTGCGATTGGACCCATGATCGTAAGTAAGAAAACGTGAACGTTTGGAGGTATTGATAACAAAAAATAAATTTTGGACGGGACGAAGTTTGCCGGGTCAGCTAGTTTCTGAATAAAGATAGATAATTTGAATTTCAAATCATACAAATTATTGTTTATACTTATAAAATATATGACTATGACTATAAAATAGGTCGGAATTATTCATATTCTAATTTACATCGAGTGAACCGATAATTAATTCACTTAGTCGAAGAAGCAGGGCTGAGAACATATAAATCAGAAAAAGATTCATTCAAACAACCAAATAAACCTAAATTGAGATACTGTTTTCATTTGAAATCGCCTTGAAAATATTATCCTGGCATGTGCTCATATAAAAATATCCAATATCCAATCCGAGTTTTCTCGAGAATTATATTGACGTAAGGACTTTTGATTACTTTCCATTTGTTCTCGTCAGATCCCGCTCTCGGTCTCTGTTGGTTCCATTGCGGGGAACATGTTTGCTTCTGTGGTTCTCCTCTCGCACTCGAACACATCCACAAGTATCGATTTCCGTTTACAAACCATGCTTCACTCCACAGGAGGAACTTTATGAAATCAATTATTTCATGAAAACCAATCGAAATGGCTTGAATTTTTCAGTGTTTTCATTTGCTGTATGTAATCAATAACCGCCGTTCCCGCGGGGGTACTTTCTGGCTTAGCGAAGAACAATAACGGATGAATGTCACGAATGAGTGCTGAAAACGAGTAATTGGTTCTAATTGATTCTCCCAGAAAGGACAGCGACATATGCTCTTGTTCGTTATTAGCGAACGTTTCAAATGATTGTTTCCACGTGTCAATTAGACAGACATTGTAAGCTTAAAGAACACCGCTCTGCGTATATGTTTCATTCTCAAAGTTTTGAGCCAAACCACACCCTGTGGCGTGACCTCGCACCGCATGCGGCGATTCCGTCCACAACCACACCCCCCTTTTCATGTAAGTCCGGCTTAAATGTTTGCTGCTCGATTATGTTGGCGTTGCCGTCCGCAGACCACACTCTCGTTGAGTCGATATTCTCGCAATCCAGCACAAGACACGACACGCACAGCCGGTTGTGATCTCTTGAGCCGGATACGTAGCAGTCCTTGAGCAGCAGCAGCACCTGTGCCCTCCACCCAATGTGCCCGCAATCACGGCGCCCATGATCGATGGGCCAGCTCGTTTGTGTCGTATTTTATGGTTAATTTATAGTATCTGTTTTCCGTGGCGTTTAGGTCAGTCGCAGATATCCAACAGGTACGTCGTATCGGTGGCAAAGGGGACGGAGACGACTGCTTTTTACGATAAAGACATAAACTCCTGGTGGAAAAAATGGCCTCTCTGCTGTGAATTATGGCTGCGAAGGAGCCATGGAATAGAACCTAGTTTACCGATTTTCGACCATAATTGTTTTTGCTCTCGGAACAAAATGACAAATGGGTAAAACGATGAAACACGGGTATCATTTACTATTAATTACAGCAAAGTCATTCACCATTCATCACACGTCTTGCTCGATTTGTGTAGACATGGCTTTAATTTCGTGCTGGACATTCACCATAGCCTCAAAAGCTATTTTCGGCTCAGCAATTGCGGCGGTATCCATGAAAGTAACAAAAAAATATACAATAACATTCCAAGACCCCCCCCCCAAAACTGACCCATCACGAATCGATAGTTTGCCGCAAGGCTCGCACAAGTCCTCCCTCTCACTTCATCAATAACTCAAGGGCTCTTCCTCGGAGCGGTCTCTTTAATAGGCAAAACCAAGCTCATGAGCTCGGGGGGTTTCGGCATTAACCTTCAATATGCCTACCGTGACGATTCGAGACGGATTGAAACGCTGATCCGAGCGGCGGAATTGAAAACTCGCCAACGGAGAGCTAAAAATAAAACTAGGAACTGAAGTGCCACCCTATCTGCGTCTGTTTTGGATACAAACAAAATACAGGAAAAAAACACAGTTCGGTATAACCAGAGACGGTTTGTGCCGTAGCCGCAGAAGCAGCCATCCAGGAAGCAGCCTAATTATATCAATTACTGTCGACGCTTGTTGGTTCAATTGATAGGAACTTGTTTGGTTTTGTGGTTTTTTTTTCTCTCTCAAACACGCCGAGTATCGATCCACGTTTTTCTCGAGACCGAAACTGTGCTATTTGCCCCTCCCCCCCCCCCCTGAACAAGAATTTCCCTGCAATAGACGATTACTCAGCAGCAATCAAACGCTGCAGTTGCATCACATCTTTAATAATCTGCCACAAGCAGCCTTCACTTCTTGCGCACACAAAGCAATAGTAGAAGAACGCAAAAAAAGTATACTGAACGAAAAAAAAAACTCCGCGAAAGCGCAGATAATTGCTAGGATCGATCATTAGCTCGGCGAACAGCAGCGTTTTGTTGTTGCACCCGTGGAAAAGCGCAGTGCGCGCAATGCAACTGTATGCAACGATCGATCGGCCGGCGAGGAAGGAGGCTTAGTTTTTCGTAAGATAAAGCGGGCTTCAAACGAATCGCCTTTACCGATCAATCAATCAGCGTCTGGGAGCTGGGATTCTATGGTCGGCAGGAACTGAGGAAGGCTGTGTTTCCCAGAGGCCGAAAGAAAGAGCGGATCTGAGCGGATAATCAGTTTCCTAACGATCCCTACTTTGTGCACGCAATATACTGATCGTCGTCGGCTAGCATAAAAGTTGGCACGCCACTAGATTAACTAGATGAAGATTATATTTCTTCATTCCGCAGGTTATGACAGCGATGATGGATGTCTGGTTTCGATGCTATCTTCAAAGTAACGAAGATACTGTGAGTAGTTGTTTGCGATTTGTGACAAAGATTCTCGTTGGTACACAAGAGAGAATCGATATTCAAACATTAATTTTGAAACTCATATACCCTTTTAAAACAGTTCTAGTTGATAGCGTTCTTCCGTGATAGTTTCGTTCCGTTTTGTTGAAATCAAACCGTTGTTGCATTTTGATGATTTTGCATACCAGCCAGATCGGAAATTCTCTAAAATTTATAAAAAGTTTCAATAAATGATTCAAATTATAAAAAAAAATTAAGAGCATTCCCGTTTTCCACTACATTTGTTCAACCCATTTGTGCGCTCACCTACCCGTACTGTCAATAAGGAGCAACTAATGAATCGGCGTGGGTCTATTATTGTATTCCACTGTGAAACAGTAAATTGGTCACTTGAAATGTAAATGCAGAGATCAAACACTATGGAAAAGAGAAATATAGGAGTTAAAGCTCCACCCGATGGCAACTTATTCACACGGCCAGAGAATAACAGCAGATCATCTGCAATTTCTATTAACTATTCACGAATGAACTGAAAAAATAATTTAACTACTTTTATAAGAACCAGTCTTAACCAAACGGTTGGAATAGAATAGTTTCGTAGTCCTACGCAAAAAAATTCGGTCGTGTCCTGGTGTCCTGTCAACATCCTACATTATTTTGCTCATTTGCTCATTTGTGCAATCTACTTATTTGTTACTGACATTCGAAAGAACGATAGTTTGCATCCATGCATCCTATAGATAATCACACTACTTACGATTTGACGGAAATCCATTATTCGCCAAGGAGAGTGTGACGCTACGAAGAATGGAATTTTTTGATGCACTACACTGCGTTTCACAACTATAGAACCACTCAATTTTCTATGCTTCCAGAGATATGTAAGATGTCGGTTGAATTGAAATATATAGTGTAGAATACAATAACTATCTTCATTTATAAGACTGGTCATTTGAACTTTATTGTTGTGTTCAGGCACGAAACATTTAAAAAAAACTAAAATTCCAGTGTTTCATAACTATAGAACCAGATGGAAAAACTCTCGCTTCTTTACCAAATTAACGTCAATTTCACATGAATTATAATAAGTTTCTAATTCATAGGTCATCTTTAGTTCTCAATCAGTTCAAATAACCCATTCGGAGTAGTTTCGACCAAGCTGCGCCATGTTGTAGTGTGTATATCGTTCTACGCAGAGGATACTACTCGTTTAAGCTCTTCATATCACTCATACTGCTTGTAAGCTGCATCTATTATTCGTCCGATCACTCCTCATAAGTTCCTGACATGGTTTTGATTTGATAAACGAGCTCACCAGCCAGAATCTGAAGCCCTTATTCATTAAACCATGCCATAACATTCCGGATTTTAAGAATTGATACAAAATTATCCAATTATCACATTGTTTTTGATTCAAAAATAGCAGTAAATGATTATGAAGTACTTCGTTGCACTTTTGACTGTTCATTCGTGTTGATGGTAAGCTATCTAAACTAGACCTTTTTGAGAAAATTCTCCTCAAACCATAAAAATCACTTCTACAAAGCTGCGAGTCCAAAAACTAATGTGAAAGCTAATCCCATGGGTTTCACTATTTCAGGAGAACTTCACTGATAAAAAGAATTTTAACTTGAAGAGAATTTCATCATACAGGAAGGATATACGGAACGTGTCATTGAAATTTTCCAATTCGTAACGTTGCAGGCGGCAGTTTGATGGTTTAGGGAGAATTTTCTCAAAAAGGCCTGGTTCAGATAGCCTTTTATCAACACGAATGCAAAGTCAGAGTTGCGATGAAGTACCTCAGAATCATTTACTTCTGTTTTTGCTGTTTTTGCATTAAAAACACCGTGTTAATTGGGTAATTTGGTGTCAATTCATAAAATCCGGAAGGTTATGGCATGGTTTAATGAATAGGATCTTCAGATTCAGGACTGGTCAGCTTGTTTACCAAATCGAAACCATGTCAGGAACTTATGAGGAGTGATCGGATTAATAGTAGATGCAGCTTAAAAGCAGTATGGGTCATTTGAAGAGCTTAAACGAGGAGTATCCTCTGCTAAGAACGAGATTCACACTACAATATAGCGCAACATGGTCGTAACCACCCCGAATGGTTTTTTTTAACTGATTGAGAACTAAAGATGACTTTCGAATCAGAAACTTATCGTAATCCATGTTAAATTGGCGTTAATTTTGTAAAGGAGTGAGAGTTCTTCAATCTGGTTCTATAGTTATGAAACACGGGAATTTTAGTTTTTTGAATGTTTCGCACCTGAACACAACAATAAAGTTCAAATGGCCAGTCTTATATATGAAGATGGTTATTATATCCTACACCATATATTTCAATTCAACCGACTTCTTACATATCTCTGGAAACATAGAAAAATGAGTGGTTCTATAGTTGTGAAACGCAGTGTATTGCATTTCCAATGGTAGAGTGTCGCCTCCTACAATAGTTTTGAGTTTTTGTTTATTTGTTACTAGCTGACCCTGCAAACTTCGTCCCGCCCAGAATTTGTTTTTTGTTATCAATACATTCAAACATTCATGTTTTCTTACTATGAGCAAGTTCATGGGTCCAATCGCAGAACTGTTCATTGATTGATTTTCTATTCGACTATTCGTTGAATTTACCTTTTACTATAAAATTCCTAGTCTTTCTAACAAAATCATTATAATATCAGATTATTTTCAGACATAATTCTCGTTCAAGATTTTTCAACCACTTGCAAATAACATGTTTCTCCGTTACATGGAATAAATGTTTTATACAGAAAATATGATAGATTCAAGACAGCCCTAAATCGGACAATTCCTTCCTCGAGTTCTACTCTTATCAACACATCCGGCGATCTTTTTTTTTTTGTATAGATAGAAGAATATATAGGAGTGCGTTTCATCACATTAAATTTCATTTTCAGTTTCGAACAAAGATCAATTTCGCTAGCGCAAACATCAAATGGACTAACAGCACTTGTCACTATATAATTGTAGAAAATTTGTATGGCAGAACCCCTTAAAGAGGGGGGTGGAGAGTCTAACCACCATAGAAACATTTATTGCACCCTTAAACCTCCATATGCCTAATTTGGTTTCATTTGCTTGAATAATTCTCGAATAATGCAGAAATTTGTTTTTCATTTGTATGGCAGACCCCCCTTAAAGAGAGGGGTGGTGAGTCTAACCACCATGGAAACATTTATTGCGCCCTAAAACCTCCGTATGCTTAATTTGGTTTCATTTGCTTGAATAATTCTCGAGTAATGCAGAAATTTGTGTTTCATTTGTATGGCAGCCCCCCCTTAGAGAGGGGGGAGGGGTCTCAAACTATCACGAAAACCTTCCCCGACCCCAAAGACCCCTACATACCAATTTTCATGTCGATCGGTTCAGTAGTTTCCGAGTCCATAAGAACAGACAGACAGACAGAATACAGACACAATTTATATATATAGAAGATAGAAGAAGATCAATAGGCCTGAACAAGAGTACCCTAATGATACGCTTAAATCTAACATAAGTTTTACTTAATATCTAAGAGCGTTAAATAAAATCTTTTTCAGATATGAACGGATCAAGTGATTATCGTACGAAGTATACGAGCGGTTGAAAACACGACACATACTCAAAATGGGTTCGTTATATCTATAACTTATGCGTGAAAAGGGGACACAGATTTTCGTGTCCTAATATTGAAATTTGTTAATTGGAGAAGATCAAAATATAATATATATATATATATATATATATATATATATATATATATATATATATATATATATATATATATATATAAATATATATATATATATATATATATATATATATATATATATATATATATATATCGCTTTAGCGACATCCCTACGCAGACTTAATAAGTTTGATCCAACTAAATTACAGCGATCTTCATAAGATTTGAACGATCGTCTCATGTTCAGTTTTTTGTGCGCATTTTGAAGCTCACAACTTTGCATGTCCGTTCAGCACGATGGCAAACCAATTGCCGCAACGGGGGAGTATCTATTAAGCCGCTCCTTTGTCTATTCTTCCCTTCGATAGAATCATGCATGATGATTGCGCAATTGTATGGATATACAGGGTTTTCCATTTCGGGCTTCCGAAAGTATACAGCCCTGCGCTGACAACCGTTTGACATAGCTGTCAACCAAAGCGTCATATCGTTAGTTGAGTGTCTGCCATTTTACAATATGGATCGTTTTAGCATCGCACAACGTGTTAATTTTGTGCGATGCATTTGTTAATGTTTTTCGAGCATTACGGACGGATTTTGGCCGTCATGGACGGCCTACAGAGCACACAATCGCTAATGTAGTGCGTAAATTCGAACAAACTGGGTCCGTAGCGGATATTGTGAAACCTGTGCATCATCGTAATGTGCGTTCGGCCGAAAGTATTTCTGCTGTTGCTGCCAGTGTGGAGGATGACCCGAATGTTTCGATTCCACGGCGTGCTCAGTCAAACACATCATTGTGGCGAATTTTGCATTTGGACTTGCACCTACATCCATATAAAGTCCAACTGGTACAAAAATTAGAGCGTGGTGACCATGGAATGCGTCGGGCATACGTCGCAAAATGCTGAATTTTCGCATCCAATTTTCTTCAGCGATGAGGCACATTTCAAGCTCGGTGGCTATGTGAACACCCGAAATTTCCATATATGGGGCTCAGAAAATCCACACGTGATTGTTGAGAGGCCATTGCATCCGCCAAAAGTCACTGTTTGGTGCGCATTATGGTCTGGTGGAGTCATCGGGCCGTATTTCTTTGAAAATGAGGACGGCGAGACGGTAACTGTGAATGGTGAGCGCATATGGCCGCATGTTAACCGATTTTTTTGTGCCACAAATTGATGATATGGATACGGATGACATGTGGTTTCAGCAGGACGGCGCCACGTGCCACACAACACGACCGAACATGGCCATATTGCGAACGAAATTTGAGGGACGCATAATTTCGCGTTTTGGTGATGCCAATTGTCCGTCCAGATCATGCGATTTGAACCCGCTAGACTTTTTTTGTGGGGTTATGCGAAAGACCGTGTCTATGTCAACTCTCCGCAAACTCTTGAACATTTGAAAGACAACATTCGTGAAGTTATGACCGAGATACCGCCCCATATGTGCCGAAAAGTCATCGAAAATTACCTGTTCCGGATCAAGGTGTTTGAGGAAGCCCTAGGTGGACATTTGAATGATGTTGTGTTTCACACATAATGGCATAAACCAAACTTTAATTTGAAATAAAAGTTTCATCGAAATTCGAATTCTAAGTGTGTTTTATTTCAATTTACTTTCGGAATTTAAAGTTGGAAAACCCTGTATTTAAATTGTGCTTTGATGCTACTTTGTATGCTTCTTTTCTACAGAAAAACAGGGGGAATAAAAATTGAACCAATCATGGGATTTAGCACGAGTACGGAAAATGCTCGACATTTTAAAATTATTTAATAATTTGTTAAGATAAACATACATTTTTCTTCATTCTAATAGATGCGTATAAATATTTCCAATCAATTGATGCAAACATGTTTGCGATCTATCAAGAAAAAGGATTAGTTACATATTCAGTATTTAATAGTCGGAAGCACACGTACAAAGTTATCTGGAAAGGTACAGTTTTTTTTCGTTATTTTTGGTACAGATTCTGTACATTACAGAGTACAGATTTTCGTCAAAAAGTACATATTGGTACATATATTCTTTCTACCATTCGGGATTATTCTACCTAAGGGGGAAATGATAATACGACACTCATAAGACGCGACGCGAGACAAGACATAACATTCATTAAACGGATTAAAATTTACCTCTAATGTCGACCGGTTTCGGGTTCGAAACTGCCCATCTACGGGACAATGTCCGACTGCAGAATCCAAGTTTAAAATTTCTTCAAATTCAGCTTGCAACGAAGAGCGTTCTCCGGTGGAAAGATGAAGATGCTAATTTGTTACGCATTGGTTTTTGTCACCGCCACCACCATCACTCAACCGAATCTGTTGCCGGTCGACGAAAAAAGTTGCATAGCATAATTTGTGAATCGTTTCATTGGGAATGATGTTTTTGGGAGTGTCGTTAATGAATCTGGCTAAGAGATACTGAAAAACTACTTGGATGTTCAATCATTATTTTGACTCACTTGGTGCAAGTCTCTCCGGTCATGTCCCAGAGATTATCCATCCTTTCTTTTGTCCAGAAACTACCATGCTTCTCCATTGATTAAAATGCTCTGTCTCATGAAGTTTCAGCATTAGGATCAAGTTATAAATACATTTTTTCGGGTATTTGCCGATGTCTATCTTTGATGGTGCCGAAACAGATAGCATTTCACGTTTCTATGAAATAGTTCTAATATTCATAACACTTTTTGAGATGAACGAATTCCAATCTCTTGCGAACCAATTGGTCGCCTTTTGTCCCAAAATTTGTTTGATTTGCTGAAAGTTGAAATTAACGATAATTAGAAGTATTGCCATTTTTCAAATCCTTTTTTCTGTGCATATAATTACCATATTCTAAGCATTTTCTAAGCATATAATTACCAAACACAGCCATCAATAACGTAGTGGCGCGGCACAATGTATCAAAAGAATTGCCTTATTCTTTGTGTGGACACCGACTGGACAACATCGTTGCTGGACGAGCTGGACGGCGAGGGATCGAGCGCCTTTCTCAAGGCAATGGGGGCAGAGGTGTAATGCAGGAGTTAGAGTAGAGTTTTAAGGACCTTTCTCAAGGCTAGAGACGAATGAACTAAAAAGTTTAAAGTCTCTATAATACAAAAAAACCACCACCAAAAGAATTGCGAAGTCATTTTCCTGAGAGTTCCCCAACTCTTCCATATAGTCAGTGTTAGTAGGTCAGACCGGACCATGCGACATTTTTGTGATTTCGAGAAAAATGAATTTGAAGTTTGATGCTATATAGGGGTTTTTATTGAGCGTTCGAAATAATTTCGATGCGTCATTCCTTCTGTAAACGTGATTTTAATAATCTGATAAATATTGTATATAGTTTACGAAATGCTTTATCTAATGTACTCAATAACTCGATTTTTTTTTATTTTTGCGACTTAGTCCCCTCTGACTTAACACCGACCATATGGCCTTTCTAAAGGCCTCGAGAGAGAAATAGATAGAATTAATTTTCCTTAATTTGGCATTTCCGAAGGCTCTGAAGGTGAATGAACTTTCAAGTTTGAAATCTTTCCAAAACAAGCTTGGAAGGAAAGCGAAGAGAATGGTAACGTTCGAAACAAAAATATAATACTTTGTGCTAGGTTATAAATAGCGCATCTTCGCAAACGTGAATTCAGTGTATGGAGCTTCATTATTTTGTTTCAGTTAGGAAAGTAGCAGAAAATTTTAAAGTTTCTCTGAGCACTGTTGCGGCAGAATCGCTTATCGCTGTAGGTGTTCCTCGAAGTAGCTTTTTTTCGGCCCAATTTTACATAGTATTTTAACATCGGACTCTCCAAACCTTCCAGCCGGTTGCAATTACAGTAATCGTTCGCTAACTGGTCTGCTTTTTAATTGGACTAACGTTAACTGGTCCTTGGACCAGTGAAAAAGCCGAATTCCGTAAACAATCGACGCCATATTCAAATGGAAGATTTGCCGTGAGGGGCATTCGAATGTAATTTGAAACGTTATGAAAATTGACATTATTTTCGCATGACAAAACATTGATCAAATTACAGAAAAATAATTTCCTCAAATTATATTTCATACCTGTTGTCGCACTCAATGCGAAACTTCCATTGGAATCCTTTTGTTTGTTCAATTTCATGATCAACGCGAAGCAAACAATTCGTTGAAGTTCTCCTCGATTTTATTGGCCGTTTAACATGCCGGACAAGTTAAAACGCGAATGTCGATAACTCGTCTTCCCTTTTCGCCCAGTTAGTGAATGTTTACTATATTATCCCTAAAGGATGATGTAATTGCTTTAAATGGAGAACATCCACGGGAACTGAATAGGAAACATCAGAAACATTTCGGATAAATTTTTTATTAAGAAAAATCGTGAGATATGCAAATTATTGCTCCTAAAACTGATATAATAATTTTGATACAAGTTGTACTCCATAAGTATCCAATTTCGGTTCATTTTGAAAAAAATACCCATGGTGATAAATAAGCAAATTAAATTTTTGAAAATCGCAGCGCTACGCCAACGATGTGGTCGTGCATTGAACACAGCTATACTATTTTTTAGTCAAAATTGACAGAAATGTAAGTAAAAATTATCTATCCTCACCATTGTGATCGGAACCGTGTTAAATGTAACATTGGCAGCAATTAGCGCATCATCACATAATACTTTGTTAGAGGCGAATGAACTGAGAAGTTTAAAGCCTCTTAAAGCCAAAAGTAGAAGATACTTTGTTGAATAATTTAAATCTGTGAGAAGCTATATAACCAGAGGGCATGGCATAAAGTAAGATTCATTTTTGTCATGTTCTTTCGAAACTAACATCCACGAACGAAGCATCCAAATTCTATTTGTTTGATTCCTTCTGCGTTTTTTTTTTGTGCCAAATTCGGAAATTGTTTACCCCATCGCACAAATTTATATTTCCTCGAAATTAAATACTAACAATGCGCGAGATTAAACGCGTAGCCTTGGGACTTTTCGACGTTTATTTATTTTCCCGCGCGCGCGTGTGTGTGTGTGTGTGTGTGTGTGCACTTCCAGAGCTTCGCGGAACATCGCAATATTCCCAGAAGGAGCAATTGATAGCACTCCGCTCCGCAATTTGGTCCGCGCTTGTTATTCTCTTATCAGTGCAACAGATCTTCCGAAGAATATCTCCATAAATTTTACGTCTTGCCGCCGTTATCGTGACAGCATATTCCACCACTGATGCCACAATCGAATTTTGAGTTTTTTTTTATTGGCTGAGTTTATTTTTTTGCCCAACGCCCAAGTTCAATATCATGCGCCGGAGAGAGTGTGGTTTGAAGCCTTACCCAAAACCAGTTTTATTCCGATCGACATCAAGTCAACCTGCTCGGAATCTATAACGCCCCTGAAAGCGAAAACGAAAATGGTATCAAGTTGCACCTCTCGGTGCCGAATCTGAGACAGTTTTTTTTCTCTCCTCCTCCTCCGATATTTTCACGCTCCACTTGGTGTGCACATAAATCTAGGACAACTCCCCGATCCGTGGGGTAGGACCGCAGCCGCAGTCCTCGCAGCTGCGTCTCGCGAAACCCGCAATTCAATGAACTTGAAATGCCTAGCCGGATCCCAGATACCTGTTGACCGCTGCGCGGTTACACAATCTCCGGCCGCTCGATTACGAGCCCTGAAACTGGATTACGTTTCTCGCAGCACGACGAACGTGAGTGTTTTGCATACACCCCACCCCCAGTGATGGGGGGAAAGGGACGAATGTAGGGATGGGAGGTTAACGAAGGGGAGCTTCAGGTGTGTCGGATCGCGTTTTAATCGATTTGTTTATGCCAGTAGCGTAATTACTGCTGCTGTTGCTGCTGCTGCTGCCAGGATAACGTCCGGCTAGCTGCGAGCTACGAGTTTTATACATTCAAGTCGAGCAAAAAAAAAAATGGTGCCCCTTTTAAGTAGGTATGTGTCCTTGGGGTGGAAAATATGAAATTTAACACGCCGCTGCCTTAATGCGTCGAAGAGAAGTAATGAATGGAGGAGGAAAATTAGCAGCCACCATCGTCGCGGTAAATTATTGCCCGTCGGAGAGTCATTTCCAAAGCGTATAAAGACGTGAATCGGCATTTAAATTTGCTCCAAATGTATCTTGTGCCCACAATCATGCGGTTGCTGTCTCTGATTCAAAGTGTGTTGTCTGCTGGGGGCAAGATCGATTGGCGTCACCACTGTTCTGGCAGTTGGATCTGTTTGTTCCTAGTTTGTTTATTTACGCTTGAACGGATTTAATTTCCTTTCCAACGCTCCTCGCCACAACACTTTACTAAGGTGTGATGCGAGGAAATATGTTGATATAACAATTTGTTTACCGCGAGCCTGCCAAAATTGTTCACATTGATTCAGTTTATGGCGGCGATGAGAAGGAATCTTCAATATAATTTCGTAGTGGTTTTAGGAACATACTTTTTCATGCCTTAGTTCTATTGATCAATTTAGGAACCACGGTAATCATACCATTTCGACCCTGAGCAGAAGCATTTCGCAATCTGTTTTGATTGAAAAACTAGGCAACATTCAATAACAGCCCTCATGCTCGCGATAAATAAATTCGCTGACGTTGAATTGCACTTTTGACCCCGATACATTGTGTCGCACTCCAACTCGGCGACTCAGTATAGTGTGTGTGTATGTGATATAATAATGCATATTAAAAACATGTTATAATTTACTGCACTCTCTCACTTGTGCCATGGTATGGTCACAGCCGCTTGACATGGTTTTAATTTTTTTCAATTACCTCCCTTCGCAGGAGCTGCGGGTTCTGGTTTTCTCTGTGGCAGAGGGCAGGGAATAAAATAAAACAAGTAGGGTAGCAGTACCTATCATCGCAATAGTACCTATTATGGTAATACGAGTGAGTTTTTTTTATTAGTTTAGAAAACATATCTTATTTTCAAAGGCTCTAATATGATTTTTAAACATCAGAAGCCTCTTCTTTATCGATTTGGGTACATGATTCCATGCGGAGCATTGTTCTTTTGTTGAAAAATTAGTTTGAAAATAGTGTGTCCGGTTTTTCGAGCGATATAGCATGTGCTGCCATAACTATTTCTCAAATAGTGACGTCAGTCGTTGTGTTTATATTTGATTGCCTACCACATCCATGCTATTTGCTATGCTATGAAAATGCTATTTTCAGGAAGTGTTTTATCAATTAAAAAAGTACATTTTGTTAGAGTTCCCGCTGAAAATGAAGCTGATGTGACAGCGTGCAGTGAATATTTGTGAAATCACATCGAAAAAAACGTATAAAAGTGATATTTCCATGTGCCATTTTCACTCCCCCACGTTCATAGAAACAAACGAATTTTCATTATCTTTACGTTACGAAGTTGATGTTTTGAAGGCTCTTAGTGTCGGTGTGTATGTTGTGAGAAAATAATCGCCAATTAAGAAAAATACCACTGAAAATGTTACTGCTTTCGAGAACTAAGTATACGACTGCTATCTAGACCTTTTTACTACATAAATAATCGGAATAAGCCACAATACAATTGCCATCAGTGAAAAAACAAACAGTTGAATGATTTCAGAGAATTTCGGCTCAAATTATCATGCAACCGTGAGTACTCTGAACATTATTTTGTTTCTTCCATATACAGGGTTTTCCATTTCGGGCTTCCGAAAGTATACAGCCCTGCGCTGACAACCGTTTGACATAGCTGTCAACCAAAGCGTCATATCGTTAGTTGAATGTCTGCCATTTTACAATATGGATCGTTTTAGCATCGCACAACGTGTTAATTTTGTTAAATTATACTATAAAAATGATGAAAAACCGGCAAATGTTTTTCGAGCATTACGGACGGGTTTTGGTCGTCATGGACGGCCTACAGAGCACACAATCGCTAATGTAGTGCGTAAATTCGAACAAACTGGGTCCGTAGCGGATATTGTGAAACCTGTGCATCATCGTAATGTGCGTTCGGCCGAAAATATTGCTGCTGTTGCTGCCAGTGTGGAGGATGACCCGAATGTTTCGATTCCACGGCGTACTCAGCAATTGGGCTTGTCAAACACATCATTGTGGCGAATTTTGCATTTGGACTTGCACCTACATCCATATAAAGTCCAACTGGTACAAAAATTAGAGCGTGGTGACCATGGAATGCGTCGGGCATACGTCGATTGGGTGAACGAACAACAGCAGCAAAATGCTGAATTTTCGCATCAAATTTTCTTCAGCGATGAGGCACATTTCGAGCTCGGTGGCTATGTGAACACCCAAAATTTCCATATATGGGGCTCAGAAAATCCACACGTGATTGTTGAGAGGCCATTGCATCCGCCAAAAGTCACTGTTTGGTGCGCATTATGGTCTGGTGGAGTCATCGGGCCGTATTTCTTTGAAAATGAGGACGGTAACTGTGAATGGTGAGCGCTATGGCCGCATGTTAACCGATTTTTTTTTGCCACAAATTGAAGATATGGATACAGGACGGCGCCACGTGCCACACAACACGACCGAACATGGCCATATTGCGAACGAAATTTGAGGGACGCATAATTTCGTGTTTTGGTGATGCCAATTGGCCGTCCAGATCATGCGATTTGAACCCGCTAGACTTTTTTTGTAAGGTTATGCGAAAGACCGTGTCTATGTCAACTCTCCGCAAACTCTTGAACATTTGAAAGACAACATTCGTGAAGTTATGACCGAGATACCCCATATGTGCCGAAAAGTCATCGAAAATTACCTGTTCCGGATCAAGGTGTTTGAGGAAGCCCTAGGTGGACATTTGAATGATGTTGTGTTTCACACATAATGGCATAAACCAAACTTTAATTTGAAATAAAAGTTTCATCGAAATTCAAATTCTAAGTGTGTTTTATTTCAATTTACTTTCGGAATTTAAAGTTGGAAAACCCTGTACATTCCATATTGAATGCAAATAATTACGACACGATATTTTGCTTGCCAATACAGATATACTTCGCCTACTGCTCCACCCCGATATGTACCTCATTGGCATTTGACTAAGAAATATGCGATCAAAATAATGAGATTTTTATGCTGTGAAGTGGCTGTTTTGATGCAAACACAGTGTTGACGCATACATTACAACCTTCTTGATGTTGTGATTCGACCAATTCATACGATTTTATCGAAATAAACATGTATTTTTCTATTATCATAATTGGTACAATTTCACATCTACGTGCCAATTATCGCAATATCGAAAGATGCATGTTCCTATTATGGTTGTAGGACATCACTGCAAAGCTGAAAAGCAGAGCTGCTTTTATGGTTGTACGCAAGTATGGGCAAAAGCGCATCGAAATTCGTTCAACAACACTCATTCACAGATAAAGCTCACCCATCTGTTTTTCGTTTATGCCTCACTTTATTTGAGACAGAAAACATTCACCTATCGTCTTCGTGAAGTTCATTCTCGAGTTTAACGGAAAAATACTGTCTCGATTCCGATCATCTATTCTCAGAGAATTTTGCATTCCCTCATTTGCCTCTCGGAATGACGTTAGATGGTGATAGAATCAAATAGGAAACTTTTGCTCGTGCCAGCGAGTATCTCTGTAAAATCATTTGTTTTTCACTCTAATAGCAATCATTGAGCCTCGATCGCAGCAGTAAAATATAGGTAGATAGTTGAAATCGAGTAGTTTCCTGAGCACTATTGGAATGATCTATGCCAACGCAAAAGGCCATATTAACACAAGTTATTGGTGAGCGGAAAGGTAGATTCATGTGCACTTGAATGCTGACAAGGAAAAGAGTACAAAGGAAAATAAAATCATACATACACACAGATTGAGTCTATTTTTACTGTTTTGTTTTGTTATATTCATTCTCAGTCCCGAATGAAGATGGTCGGATAGTGTAAAATGATTCATCGTGCAATCTCACGATTTTCGCCATGATAATTCCAAGCAGATACAAGAGTGATTTATAATCAGGTGTGGAGGAATGAGCGAATGAGCTTTTCCATACTTGGTTGTACGTTGTTATGTTCTGGTTGTTAAGCTATTATGGTTGTACCTCACGTGTTCACGCTGTGCAATTGCATATCATAGGGCACTTTTGAACGTTCAGTAGCGTAGTGAAATAGCACTATGCGTGTCCGACCGACACATTTGTTTGATCCGCTCTGCTGAAAATTGAATCTTAGGTGAATGTGTTAATCACTGATGAAACGGCTAGTAGTTTGTCTGGATACCGGATATCCGGCAAGCTTCGAGGCCGGATAGCCAGATATTCGGCTTTTAATTTGCGAATATGAAAATGGGAGAAACTGCATATGTATATGCACCAAAAAAAGGATTACATTCTATGGAGAAGGTCAACATATTTTTGCATTATCATAATGAACGATGATAAAATTTGCCGTTTAGAATGAATATCCTTTAATAGAGTATCAAATTTTCTAAAAGGAATCTTGAACAGTTTTTTTTTTCCTGATAAGAATTTTCTATGATGAGATTTTTAGGGGGTGTGTCTTCAGAGACGTTAACCTGAGAGACTTTACTACAAAACATGCTTTATGGCTTTATTGGGCAATGCGTCTGTCTTCTTATATCGTTTGATGAAATAACAAGAATTATATGTTCTAACCTCTCATGTATATTCGAGGTAATTTATCATTTTACTGCATACAAAGCATTTGGGCTAAGACGATTTTGCACATATAGTCAGCGACGGGTTCAGGAAAGATATTCCAATGCTAACCAAATCGACTGTTATGTGAAAATACTTCGAATCGATCGCAATCACGATCCTTCATTTGGTGGCCATTCTAAGGAATATCAACAATGAACAAGATTTGCTAGAATTAATTTTAACTTAATTTTGAAAAAAAAAGAAGGTTGACATTTCAGTAAAAATCTTTTTCTTAATTATGCATGATGTATGCTATTTTTTCTATGATTCATCTTGCGTTACTGAGAAGTTATTGATATTTTGTAACACCCGGTATCCGGCCGGATAGCAAATATTTGCCGGAAAAGCCAGATACCGGATAGTTACCGGATGTCCGTTTCATCTCTAATTAATATCCTTTATTCAGTTTCTTAAGAAAAGCGAAAACTACATCACAACTCTCACGCCTTTGTGATTCTCCTGTCAGCTAGCAGAGAGACCTAGCAACGAGGAGCAGGCAGCTATTTTCCAACCGAAAAGCACACAACAACAGTCTAATCTAGGGATGAAACGGATATCCGGTATTCTGTCTATTCAACATTTGATATCCGGCCGGATACCGGATAATAGAAAGAAAAATTTGATTAACAGAAGAGAATTCATAACCGGAACTTGTAACGATTGTTATTAATTGTTCGATTTGTAGTTGTTTAAGTGTACCCTCTCTCAGATTATCATCCCGGAATACAAATTATTGATTGATGTTCTTTGCGTATTGAAATTATGTGGCACAAAATCTGTCTGGAAGGCCATGGTTATCGTGAGAGAAATTAAAAGAAACGATTAAGAATTGCCGAGTAATGAATAAAAAATAATGAGTCTTGTATAGAATTTATTGGAATTTTCAAAACTGCCTTCTGATTTGGGAATAATCGCATCATTGAAAAAGTATTCATTAGAAAATGGGAGATTTTTCATTATATCAAAAGTAGTAAAATGACATACAGGAGCGTTTTTGAAATCAATTGATAAAATTGATTGGATTTACTATTGACTTGTTTAATAAAACACTGTGTTAATCTGTAATATCTTAAAAAAAATAGAAAGAAATCGATTTTTTTCCTTCTAGTGTTGTTATCCACTACACCTACACATAGAAAGATAGAAGCATTCAAGTATTACATCTCAAAACTTGAAACTTTAAAATGATGTATATCCCATCTACATGCGTTAGTTTTTCACAAAGTTACAGCGTTTCTAAAATCACTTAACTTCGTGCTCCGTTCCCATAATTTTTGTCCAGTGTACAATGAACGACATAGTATTGCATACTCGGAATAATATTTAGAGGTATAGTTTTATTTAAAAAAATATTATTGAAGTATTAATTGAATCCTATTAACAGTTTTTCCATATGACACCGACTACTTCCATAATAGGTACACTTATTACGAAACTCCAGGAATACTAATACCATAATGGGTACATGGGAGTGACATTTTCAAACATGTCTTATATACAATTCAGCCAATTAATTATCGAAATATCAGTGAGAATTTTCAAAAACAGAGTTAAAACTGCTAGAAAAGGTATACTTTTGTATACTTTTGAACTAAAACAGAGTATTTATTCGCAAATTTCTGCAAGTTGGTGACATATCTCGTCCATAATTGGTACAATTACCCTAGTGTACTAGGCCAAAATATCTGGTGCCAGAGCATTGATTTGTATGAGGGTGCGGGGGATCCACGTCCGCCAATGGGAGGGACTGAAAGCCAGGTGCTAGCAAATGTGGTAAATTGAAAGTGCTTCCTCGAGTTGATTGATAAATGTGTCTGTGACAGCACAGTGTGCATGCATTAAGGTGAAGGTGGAAGCTAGCCATTGTAGTAGTATAGGTAAACCCACGTGTAAAAATGGGGTAATAGTGTTTGTGAGAGAAGAGCAAAGCACATGTTAATAGATCAATTCACTTATCAGACTGTGTGGCGCTTGATTGACACGAGTCTTCGAATACATTTAAAAAAAATAACAATTCAATACTGAAGTTAAATGTATGAACGATATGTTCCGATGAACAATTGCAAACATAAATATATATAGAAGGTGCATTGGCATATGAAGTAAAATTATGATTATACGCGAGCGTAACATGAGCAAATTTATAACACATGCGAATTGGGGCTCTTTTGATATTAACAAGTTCTACCGCATAGTAACTCGATGCTGATAATTCCTCAATATTTTCCTTCGTTGGTCGTATTGTTTTCACATATTCACGTTGGAGAGCCTTAGCCCTTCTCTTTGTTGGCCGATACATTTTGATTGAATGTTATACTTTTCCGTTTATTGTTTTTGAAAGCATAGGCAGCCGTGGCAGTGTTCCGAGCTCTGCAATACAAGTTTCTTACCCAATGTTAAAGTTGCTAAAACTTACATTATAGACCCATTAAACGTAAAAATAATGATTGTATTGATATCAACACAATTTTATTCTATTGATTTTCATGACATGAAACGCCATGACTCAGAAAAAACTTTTTATTGAGTGGTTTTGATAGCTGTTTCGATAATGTTGTCTGGCATCAGTGTCGAAAAAATAACGATGCTTTCACCAATACAAACAAAACCATTGCCGAAGATTGAAAAATGAAAATTTAACTTCCAGAGCACTTGCTCGAGTTTTCCGACGTTTTTCGCCATACAGTGCGACAGCAGATGAAAATTTAATATCTTGTGAGTAATCGATTAGAGTTTGGCTGATATTACCTGATGGGAAGTGTGCGAAAACGATCATTTTTGTCACACTGTTTCGCAAAATTATTGATTTTCGGGCGAGGGGTGAGGGACGGAGATGAAAGAAATGAGCGCCATTGTGGCAGCCATTTGTGGCTATCTTCCACCTTAACCTTAATCGGCTGGTGGAGCAGTCGTATCACTGAGCTGCGGTTGTTGATTAATCAAATATAATCAGACTTAGTAAAGTACATGGTAGTGGTTATCACTTTTGTAGCTTCAAACTGTCATTTGATTCACACAAACTTTTGAACATTATAAACACGAGCAGTGAATCAGAGTGTCCGTATTTATTACAACTTCCCAAAACTTGATTTTGCTCATATCGAGCCAACACTTTGCCAAAGTATAGAGAAATGAGAGCAATTTTGTTGGCATTTACCGATTCATTTTCATCATTGCTTGACTTTCTCTTTGACGATGCTTCATTTTCACTTCCCTAAATTGAGAGCATTAGATGTTAAAACTGTATCTGGGTCTCAGATATGATTGTTGTCGATTCTCCTATGTAAATATCTCTTCAAATGTCATTCGCCAATCGATTCTTCTTCGAGTTTGTATCCGTGTGTGAAAAGCAGACAAATTTTACTTCCCTTTCCAAATGCACAAAAAAAAAAAACAACGAACATGCGTTTTAAATTATCACCAACCCGGAACGGTTGGAGAATTTGTCGAAACGAGCAAAAAATAAGGTCAACAGCAAATGCTGAATTAATTTCGAAAAAGATACCGAAACATTCCACATTCCTATCATACATCGTAGCAATTTTTACCGGCACGCTTGATCGCGGCGACCTTCAGATATCACAATTGACTACTGAAGCATGCCGCAAGATACGGTGGGCGGACATGGTTCCGTCTTTGGTTCGCTCTCCGAAGTGAACCACAATAAGTATCAATCATAATTTGGCAACTGTATTCTTTTTCTTTCTTTTTTTTTGCGTATGAATTGATGATACAGCTTTGTCTCTGTGTGTCAAGAACATCAAAGTTCTGGTTGTGCCAGCAGTCAGGCCAAAATGATAGGTTAGTTCGACCTTTGAAAACAAAACAGAGTTGACATTATTTTACGAATGGAATGCAATACGCGCAAAACATGGACGATCGATGGTAGCGTGTGGTGAATTCCATGTGGTCTCATTGAAACAGCCGGATCTAATAAAGAATAACTCATAAGAAGACAGCGCAATCGAAAATGGATTGGGAAGAAGTATTTACAACACGATTTTGCACTTTTAACTAATCGTGACACACATCTCGACCAAGTGAAGGTGATGCAATGGATTACAGAAAGAGAGATTATTTTTTCAAAACATTGGTTACCTCTCGTTCACCGAAAGTTCACCGTTCGAAAGACAAAATGTCAAAGCGTTATATGTCTGCTACCTATTGACTCGAAAAAATTGTTTCAATAGCTTAGAAATTGCTTTAAAAACAGGCTATTGGAATCATACAGAAACTGGCGCCCGCTCTGAAAATCCATTCAGATGATGCGGCGATGTGAGATGAGGACGGTCGCACTCAGACGCCTACGCCTAATATTGCAGCATATCAAAGAGATCATATTGATACTTTCATATTGAACCTTTTTAAATTATTTGTTTACGAATGCCGCAATCGATCGTCGTTTCCAATTACTGCGAAGGAGATCTTATGTTTGCTGTGTAATTCAGAGGTGGAATCCATTTCTTCTCAAGAGTTAATAATCCTGCTCCGGATCAACGATCATTTCAATTGTAGGGGCTTGGGGAGGGGGTACTATTTAAATTTCCAAGAAGAAATCGATCCTCCTTTGAACGTTAGTAATTCTTTTCCGGCTAAATGAAGTGGTATGATAATCACTTTATTCGAAAGATGAAATGTCTAAAAGTTATATGCTTGTTACTTATTGATTGCTAAGCCAATGTTAGTCCTACGTCCACCGTGTGGTTATACCATAGATATATCTGTGTGACTTACCACGTCGGTGTCGGTGAAAGAGTGCGGAATGATATATGGAGGAGTGGATATGCGGCTCGTGTGCATGTGCGTGTGTATGCGTTGAAGCGTTACCCGATTAACGGTTGTGTACTGTTGCGCATGCGGTGGTGGATAATGGTACTAACCCGTTATAGGTCAAGCCCCAAGTTAAGCTATATTGACATTGTATTTTACATGTCACACAATATCATAGATATAACCCACCTCTAGTTTTTTCACAAGCGGTCCAGCAAGCGAGTCGGTATTTATCTCTAACTATATCTATCCACAGTATTCGCCAAGTCACGTCCGAAGATCGCAGGATTATTTCGGACTGCCCTGATGATCTTCGCTCGTAGTTTCCGATTACATGCTCTACCTCTACGTTTGCGCTTTGCTCCCAACGATCCAACGTCAATGTTTTCCGGTTACTTTCGAGCACGGTATTTTCGGTCGATTCCGTAAATTTGAGTGTCATGCTATCGCTAGTTTCGGGAGCGGGAATTGAAAGGCTACAACAGAAGTGGAGTCCCAACCATGGGCTCGTAACCTACTTAGAAATGAATCGATTTGTCGGGGATATAGGCTACACCGCCAGCCAGTAACAACAACAACATTCTTATACATAAACCATCTCATGCCATCAAATCATTTTAAGTACAAAATTTATTGACCATCAATGTTTTAAATAATTAAATAATGAAAACCTTAATACTCTTTAGGGCTTCCATATAACAACATTTTTAGGCATCAAAACAACATTGATGTTCAATTTAGTTTTTAATATGAGTGTAACTGTGTAACTTCGATATAACGCACATTTCACTTCCAAATTGTACGTTGTATCGAGTTGTACGTTACATCGAAGCATAATGAAGAACTCAAAAACGTTGCTTATATCACTTTATTGTCTTACTGTTTGGTAAGGTTAATGATAAAATTCAATTCAAAGACGAAGCCAGCCTTTCTCATGATGTTTTCCTTCGTACTGTTGATTGAAGCTTGATTCATTTAGAATCCAGAATCACATAACCCGTTGTATTTTGGGATTAGTTGAAGGTACTAAACATGTTTTACTATCAAAATACAGATAAATAATTTTTCTTTCAGAACAAAAATAATCAACACAATATTTCTTTACACTTCGAATGTATGTACGTTATATCGGGTGACGTTATATCTAGGGTATGTTATATCGAAGTTCCTCTGTATTCGGAATTTGTATACAAAACTAAACTCTAACACAATACTCATTTATTATCTACTACGAGAAACATTTAATGAAGAATAATTGAACTTCTAAACATACAACCTTCTATTTTCCGTTTCGAACCCTCGACCATAGAGTTCAAATATTCAAGAAAGGTGCGTTTGTTTTCTGATTGGGATTGGGCGGTCTCTTACCGATTCGAGGAAGATCGATCTTTTCCATTCCGATTTCCGATTTTTTGGATCGATCTTTTGTACTCGCGAAAATCGATTTTTCTGCCTTCGATCTTTTCGATCTTAGAAAAACTTTTTGTGGATTTGATTTTTTATCTCACCAAAAGTAACCAAACATTTTTTTAAACATAATGTCAGCATTTGGATCGCTTTTTCTACGATTTATTTCTGTACAAATGCTAACTGGGATAGAACTAACGGCAGCTGCTGAGGGGATGTACTGTGACCAATTGCGCATAGGATCACTGAACCTGATGTTGACCTGATGGGCTTCATCCTGAGAAACAAAACAGAATGCTTTTGATGTTTGAATAGAAATATGAAATTTATATTCTCTGTTACTCTCTGTTATACTAGACTAGCCAGAGGGGCTAATCCCAAGAACCCTTCGATTCCTGGTCTAAGCCACGGGGACCATTGAGGGTGGGCTTTCAACTGCCTCTTGTCCCTTGGCTATCTCGAGCTTGATACTCAGAGGATCAAGATCGACTCACTCTCTTTGTGGGCGCAAATCAAGTATTCATTCCACGAATAAAAACACAATAGATTATTTCTTTTGACGTGGGACTACGTCTAACCGGAGTATATGGGGGGTAAAATGAAAACCTAAACACAGAACATGCAGGAAAAAATGAAAGATTCCGAATGCTTATAACTCGAACATTTCTTACTGGATCGGAAAGTTGTTTGCATCAACTGATAGGGAATATTTCTACGCATCTATCGCAATTAATAAAATGTTATTTTTCATTAGATAATCAATTGAATTACTGTAAAACGTTAAGCGTTATATAAACGCCCTAACTACCTCGCTTTGATTGGCCCGAATGACGGTTTCCCCAACACAGCCATCAACATCAAGCAGTATTGGGGAAATCGGCATGGCAAATACATAAAAGTATGGGGACTTTTGTTCTCATCGAAATGTGTTCCCTAACACAGACTTCAAAACCAAGCACCGTTGGAAAAATCGGCATTGCCAATACATGAAAGTCGGGGGTATTTTTGTTCCGACTGAAATGTGTTTCCCTAACGCGGACTTTAAATCCATGGAGCGTAGGGAAATTGGCATTGCGAATACATGTAAGTCGTGGGCATTTTTGTTGCGACTCTAATGTGTTTCCTTAACGTAGACTTGAAACGTGGAGCGTGGAGCGTGGGGAAACTGGCATTACAAATTCATGCAAGGCAGGAGTATTTTTGTTCTGGCTGGAATATATTTCCTTAACACAGACTTCAAATTCATGGAGCGTGGGGAAATTAGCATTGAAAATTCATGCATGTCGGGGTTTTTTTTGACGTAGAACTACGTCTTTCAGGAAGGGTGCCAAATCAGAAAACAGGTCACGTTTTTATGAAATAAAGTTAACGTTAATAACTATTTTCATAGCGAACGGATTCTGATGATTTGCATACCAATAGAATTGGAAATCCTCTAAGATTTGTTTGATATGCTATACGTTACAGTTGCCTAATCTCTAAACGTTTAAAATTAATGAAAACTGGAAGCATTCCCATTTTCCCATACATTTGTTCTACCGATTTGTGTACTTCTCGCACCCGTACCGTCAATAACGAGCAACTAATACATTCGTTTCTACCCGTTCCCGACTTAGTTGGTATAAATAAGCCATCCACGTTTTGAACCCACACCACTTCTCGTTTGATGGTCATCGGAGTAACATCGTTGCTGGCGAACATCGAGCGAGAATGAATTCTCTTTTCCTGTCGTGAAAGACAAGGGAAGGAGGAGTATGGAGAAGAGTTTCTTTCTACTGATGGAATGGAATGAAATCACAGTTGCTAGCGAGGAGTAAGTAAGTGAAACACAACGAGCGAACATCACCCATGCCTAATGTTGATTGTGTGTGATAGACACACACAGATCGATGCAAGAATGGAAGATATTGCAAAACGGCAATGCAATTTCATCTACATTCACTACACACTCGTAGTCCCACGTCAAAACTAGCGGATTGAATAATACAATTCCGTGGTTCTACGTATAAAATGCGGTCGTGTCGTAGATACAACCCCTTTCAATTTTTTGTTCCGATTGAAATGTGTTTCCCTAAAAGCCCCCGCAGACTGCAGGCTTTTGTTGGCCGATAGTTTGATTGGCCGACTTAATCAGTACAAAGCGACATGCATATGCGCACACTTCACCGATTCAGTATCGGCAAACCGCATTCAAACTGTTTTGTCGGCAAACTATCGGCCGTCTGTTTAATCAGTACTGGCTAGTTTTGACCTGCGGGCATACGACGATTGTTTATTGATGGATAGTTCAATTCGCTCTCAATTTTGGAATCCGACATACATGCCGTGCGAATCACTGAGAATGGGATGTACCCAATACTCTCGGATTCTGTTTTTGATTTTCCATCTCCGTTTTCAAACGATGATTAAACAATATGCGTTCGACGTACATATCAAAATCGAAACTGAGTGCCTGAAATTCATCAAATCAAGCGAATTCGCGGTTCAAGAAGTACGTACACTTGAGAGATGCAACCTTCAGAGGGAAATGTAAAATAAAATAATCGTTTGATAATTCTTCCGTTCACATATTTTGTCGTAACGTAAAAGAAATGTCATTAAATTTACTTATAACGAAGAACATAATCTATCACAATGCATGAATTGACCTTATATGGCATTTATTCAATCTTTTTACTCAAAGCCGAATATATTAAATTCTGAAATTGTTCAATCAAAAAGTCAATCAATACAAACAAATGATTGCTAAGCTGAGGTAGTCCCACGTCAACCTTGCGGTTATATCATAGATATAACCCACCCATTTTTTTCGATTATTCACTTACATGTGTGTGTGTGTGTGTGTGTGTTAGTGCGCTGTGGCCGGCTGAATGCTGTCGAGCGGAAGTTCAACGTCGCGAGCCACGTAAAGGCTAAAAAAATCCCGTTTTATCAATTCAGGGATTGATCGATGACCGCTTACAACAGCAGGCTCACGATGTTGAGGAAATTCCAGGATAAAGCTATTGGGTCCTGATGGGAAATATGGAAAGTTCAAAGTTACCACTGGTTCTTACTCTTTATCCAAGTCTCTACCTGATCCCTCCGTCCTTTCAGGTCGAACTGCAATTTTCAAATGCTTTTTTTTAAATTTCTTTACTCTTGATCGTTTCAATAGCTTTTGTTGTGCCTTGGATAAAGACCTTTTATTGTTTACCTCTACTTTTCCCGTTGTTCCCTTTTTCGAAATTCGCTTCTTAATTACCTATTGCTCAACCCTCGATTTCTATAGCTATAGCGATTTATTTAATTTTGTACTCATCTTAATTAATTTTACAGCTTAATTCTACACTGTAACATCCCTGTTTGAAGAAAATACGACATTCATATAAAATGAGCAGATAAATCGAAGAAAAAAGCTTCTAATTTTTGAAAGATCTTTTCATCCACTATAACTCCGAGTAGATTCTCATAGTCAAACATTAATGCATCATCAGTAGATTATGAACCGGCGCATTATTGAGTAGATGTGACCAACTCCATAGATTGTAATATTCAGGTCGAATTCGGTGGTTTCTGGCCATCCAATAGTCTAAACATTGAATTCATGTTCTCCAGTAAGCGTTTGAACAGCTGAAACACCTCTTTTCTAAATTTTCTAATTGACCGTTTTCTGTTGGTTTATGTTGAACTTCCCCAAGATATATAACCAAGTGTCAGTGCCTGATCCCATCGAATAAACTGTTGTTGTTTAGGCTCTACGGATGTTAGGCTCCGGCTTTGACGTTTCTAGTTGACCTGTTTCTTCTTCATGTTGCGTTCGAATAGAATTTCAGAAATACTTAGTCGCCTTTCGGATTCTCCCGACGTTCATCTAGCATGTAGCAATTTCCTCGCTTTTAGCTGAATCCCCACGATTTTAGGTGGTGCTTGGAAACTTCTGCGGGAATTGCTCGTTTTGCTAGTCTCGATGGATTAATATTTCCATTCAATCGTATGCAAATCACACAATTTCACAAGTAAACGATGGCTCTCAGCTACAGTCCTAGTCAAGAGAAAGTGGCTTCTCACTGATCATCGATTGAAAAATCAAATCAAATATCGAAGCGCTTTAGGAAAGATAACTAAGTAATGTCAAAGAACGAATTTTACCGCGGTTAGAGAGCTGTAGTATAATTAATAAAATGAATCAAATTTATCATTTATCAAATTTTTGTGTAGTGTTTAAATTCATGCAAACTAGAAGTACCTTACCTTACCGTGCTAACTGTAACTTTTAATTTGTTCATGCTCTATTCGTATGAATAGTGCACCTTCGCATACTTTTAGTTGCCATTTGTATATGCTCTCGTGCGCATCGGCCCCGTTCCGAAGCAACAATCTCCTAGCTATGTTAAGGGTTTTGACCGAGAATTCGAGAAACGGTCATTCTCGCGATGTTTAATTTTCATCGATGCATCTGTGTGTTACCGTATGCATTCTCTGTGGAACGCTTGTTTGGTGCTGGTTGCAAGAGGTGTTGGAGAATGAGAGAATCGCTGCTTCTAGAACTGCCTCTACAAAGCTAAGAGTTAATGATTTACCTTTCTCAGGCTCACCAGAACTAATCTAATAAAGAGACATTTATATATATATTTTTTTTTGCATTTATGAATAATATCCGAAATGATAAAAATGCAAGTTAAATAAAACTAATACGTAGTCCTACGTTCTTCCTACTTCCTACGTCCGTGTCTTGGATGCAAACCATCTAATATGATTTCCTATTACCTCTTGAAAGAAACTCTATGATGTCGTATATAAGTGTAATACGATGCTTGTTATACAGAATATACACTATTGTAAATTTTGATATCAAATAATATTTCGCATATGGGAAATTATAAGATCTTGATGTTTAAACGCTATTCAAAAAATGGTTCAATGATATCTCTGCAAAATTGATTATCTTTATAGTTACGGGAACCAGTTTTCGGGTCGAAGGAAGTGGTTAATTCTGCTCAGTAACTCTGAAATAACTGTATAAATTGTAATTTCTGTAATAAAATCCACATTTTGGAGGCATAAAGGCTCAACATAAAATAAAAGCAGAAAACCAACGGCCGAAATCATGTTATCACATTCTATGCACAAAGTAGGATACATAATTTCTCCAATCAAATACGGAAGTGTTTTTATAGTAAAAACTAGCTGAATCGGCAAACTTCGTCCCGCCCATAATTTAGTTTTCGTTATCAAATCCACGTTTTCTTTCTCAGCACACGTTCATGGGTCTAATCGCAAAACTGTTCATTGATCGATCTTCTAATCTACCCTTTATAATTACCTTTTACTATAAAATTCCTAGTTCTTCTACCAAAACTCGTCATTATAATATCAGATTATTTTCAGACACAATTCTTCCAAGATTTTTCAATCACTTGCAAATAACATGTTTCTCCGTTGCAACTAATAAATGCTTGATACAGAAAATATGATAGAATAAAGACAGTCCTAAATCGGACAATTCCTTTCTAGAGTTTTGCTCTTATCAACACATTTGACGATATAGGAGTGCGTTTTATCACATTAAAATCCAATTCCACTTTCAAACGAAGATCAATTGCGTTAGCATAAACCTCAAAAGGACTAACATTGCTTGTCAAAATGTAATTGTAGAACATATGCGAATTGAATTTTTCAAATTTTCCCATTTTCCTTCAGAGTTTTCCGAAATTTTTCAATTGTCATGACCCCCTCTCCATTCCAGAGGAGGGAGAGTTGCCATCATAGAAATATTCCTCGTATCCAATTATTAGTTCTCGAGTTATGCAGAAATTTGTGTTTCATTTGTACGGCAGCCTTTGCCCTTAGAGAGGGGGTCGGTGTGTCGAACCACCGTAGAAACATTTATTGCTCCCTAAAACCTCCGTATGCGCATTTTAGTTAAATTTTCTTGATTAGTTCTCGAGTTATGTAAACTTCCACCCTCCCTCTGAAACCTCCACCAATTTTGGTTCCGCAACCACACTTCCTCCCCCGCCTTAGGGAGGGGGTGGAGTGCCAAACCGCCATAGAAACATTTATTGCCTCCTAAAACTTCCATATACCAAATTTGGTTCCTTTTGCATGATTAGTTCTCGAATTATGCAGAAGTTTGTGTTTCATTTGTATGGCAGCCTCCCCTTAGAGAGGGGGGAAGAGTGTCGAACCACCATAGAAACGTTTATCGATCCCTAGAACCTCTGAATGCCAAGTTTGATTTCATTTGCTTGATTAATCCTCGAGCTATTCAGCCCCTCTGTAGAGAGGGGGAGGGATGTCAAGCCACCTTTAAAAACCTCCTAAAAGCCTCCCAATATCTCCACATGCCAAATTTGATTCTGTTTGCTTGATTAGTTCTTGAGTTTATGCTTCATTTGTTTGGTAGGCCCTCTTAGTGAGGGTGGAGGAGTGTCTAATAACCATAGAAACATTTGTTGCACCCTAAAACTTTCACATGCCAAATTTGGCTCCATTTGCTTGATTAGTTTCCGAGTTATGCAGAAGTTTGTGTTTCATTTGTATGGCAGCCTCCTCTTAGAGAGGGGGGAAGAGTGTCGAGCCACCATAGAAACGTTTATCGATCCCTAGAACCTCTGAACGCCAAGTTTGATTTCATTTGCTTGATTAATCCTCGAGTTATTCAGCCCCTCTGTAGAGAGGGTGAGGGATGTCAAGCCACCTTTAAAAACCTCCTAAAAGCCTCCCAATATCTCCACATGCCAAATTTGATTCTGTTTGCTTGATTAGTTCTTGAGTTTATGCTTCATTTGTTTGGTAGGCCCTCTTAGTGAGGGTGGAGGAGTGTCTAATAACCATAGAAACATTTGTTGCACCCTAAAACTTTCACATGCCAAATTTGGCTCCATTTGCTTGATTAGTTTCCGAGTTATGCAGAAGTTTGTGTTTCATTTGTATGGCAGCTCCCCCTTAGAGAGAAGGGAGGAGTGTCTAATCATCATGGAAACATTTATTGCATCCTGAAAGCTTCACATGTCAAATTTGGCTCCATTTGCTTGATCAGTTTTCGAGTTATGCAGAAATTTGTGTTTCATTTGTATGGCAGCCCCCCCCCTTAGAGAGGAGTGAGGGGTCGAACTATCATAAGAACCTTCCCCGACCCCAAAAACTTCTACATACCAATATTCATGTCGATCGGTTCAGTAGTTTTGAAGTCCATAAGAATCAGACAGACAGACAGAAATCCATTTTTATATATAGAAGATAGAAGATTATAAAGCTGTCAAATCTATATTTACAGTTTTTTAACTTAATAACAAATAACATTCAAAATAAAACATAGAATCAACAGAATCAACATTGCTTTCCCCTTCTCTTTCGTTGCAGTGTGGAACTTTGAAAGTTCCCGACTCCTACAACACACGGATAATGGATAGCTATCACATACCATCCCAGGACCACCAAGGCAACATCGGCTATCAGAATGGCTCTTACCACCATCAGCAGCAAATGCAGCAGCAGCAACAGCAGAAGCACCACCAGCTACAGCCACACATGCGTCAGCAACAACACCATCAGCAGCATAGCAATACTGGTGGCTACACCACACTGAACTATGCCAACTCCGACGCAGGCTTCGTATCACCACCACCTTCGCCACGCTCCAACAGCTCGCTGGCTTCCTGTTCTTCCTCGTCCTACTCGTCCGCATCGTCGTCGGCCTCATGCTCCTCGTCGTCCGCCGTTTCCTCGGCAGCGTCCAGCTCGTCCGGATTGTCTTCGGCCGGTTCCGAGAATGGATCGTCGTACGAGAACTTGGATAACTCCGCCCAGCGGCTGGCAGTGCTGTCCTTCGAGCAGGTGAAGAAACTGAACGATGTGATGAACGAACCGGTCGCGATTCACGGCCGTGGAAACTTTCCCACGCTGGAAGTCAAATTGAAGGATTTGGTCAATATTGTACGCGAGAAGCTTGAGGCGGACGTCGGGTCCGGTGGAGCCGGAATGACCGTGAAGGACATTCGCCTCAACGGAGGCGCTGCTAGTCATGTTTTGGCTTCAGAGGCACAGCCGTACAATGACCTGGATTTGATATTCGCCGTGGAGTTTTGCTCAAACAGACATTTCGATCGTGTTAAGTCAGCGGTTTTATCTTCGCTGCTGGACTTGCTGCCAGAGGGAGTGGTGAGGAGGAGGATAACACAGTGCTCTCTGAAGGAAGCTTACGTTGGCAAGATGGTGAAGGTGAACAACAACAACGATGGTGATCGCTGGAGTTTGATCTCGCTGGGAAATTCGCCCGGACACAAGAACGTCGAGCTGAAGTTTGTCGATACGATGCGTCGACAGTTCGAGTTCAGCGTCGATTCGTTCCAGATCGTGCTGGACTCGCTGCTGCTGTTCTACGACTGCACGGAGAAGCCGATGATCACCGAGAATTTCTATCCGACCGTTGTGGGGGAGTCGGTGTATGGCGATTTCCAGGAAGCTTTGTATCACTTACAGAAGAAACTGATATCGACGAGGCAACCGGAGGAGATTCGGGGTGGAGGACTGCTCAAGTATTGCAATTTATTGGTGAGAAACTATATTCCAGTTGATCCACAGAAAATCAAAACCTTGGAGCGCTACATGTGCTCTCGGTTCTTCATCGACTTTCCGGATATTGAGCAGCAGAGGATCAAGCTGGAGAGCTATCTGAGGAATCACTTCTGGGGGGAGGTCGAGGAACATTTGCAGTATCAGTACCTGATGCATTTATACGATGTGGTCGAGCAGAGTACGGTCTGTTTGATGGGTCACGAGCGTCGGCAGACATTGATGCTGATCGAATCGCTGGCTATGCAGGTGCTTTATCGCGATCAGTCCCACAATCCAGCCACTATCATCACCACCACGAGTCCCGTTCCACAGCATACGACTCTGCAGCTGCAACCACTCCAAACGCAGCTCTCCCACCTAAGCTTACAGCAGCAACCACATTCACCAGTTCAGCAAACTGTCATCCATCACCATCATGCGCCGGCCTCGCCCCAGACGCAAACCCTCCAACTGCATCATCCACAACAGTCACTACAGGCTGCACAAGCTCAACAGCAGCAACAGACTATCTCCCTTGCGCCACAACCAGCTGGTCTGCTCTATGCCAACGGAATCTACTACGCTCCAGTCATCCCGACGACGCTCTGCACCTGCAACACAACCTGGCTGACGACGTGATCGGTCCTGGCTGAGTCCTGCAGTCAAAACAACACCATCACCACCAGCAGCACTACATCTTCTACCAATTGCAGCAGCAGCAGTGTTTGTGGTAGTTTCCCATCGCCGCCGCCACCAGTGCTAGTGAGATCGATCATCAGCTTCAACGGCACCCATCCAGTGGCGACATTTGCCTCCCAGTCCCACTCATCATCTTCATCATCAATCTGCTGCACCGCAAATACGATCGGCATCGAATGCGATCACTATGCACTTGACAACAATCGTTGTTCTACAGATATTTTAGTTTCGGATAGATGATTACTAAGACAGTAAGCAGGACATTTTTTCCATGCACTTCGGGTAATTACACTCTCCGCCCCGACCTCCACTTGCGTCCGTTGGGTATTTCTCGGGAGGTTCCCCTAGAACTCCCATCGCAACAAAACACACATTTTGGAAGAAAGTTGTTAATCCATCGCACTCTCTCAGATACAAGCAGAATACCAATTGAAAACGCGAGGGAGGCATGTTTCTAATCAACATATAGTTTACTTAAAAAAAACCATTAATCTAACCTATAGCGTGAAGGTAATCAGACTCTCAAGTACAATCGATCGTCAATGGTTTTTACAAAATTTCGCCAAAGAACCAATACAATAGCGCGTAACAGTGGCGTCAGGAAAGACACGCACCTTGGCCGGTCCGTTAATTCCCGCTTTGAGATCGACTTTGAACAAGCAATAAACCATTTCATCGCAGAACATCTCCCCCAGTGCTTTTCTTCCAATTCCAGTCTCCCGACTGCTTTCCCACTAAAACTCTCTTTTCCTCCTCTTCAACATCTGCTCAGCTCCGTTTGGAAGCTCCTTGAAAATCAAAGGGGTAAGAAAGTAAAAAGTGCCTCCAAACCAAATCACCAGCTCTGTGGAAAATATTCTATAGGGTACCAAATAAGGAATTTTGGTAATTTTTTGACCCCCGTATGTGGATCACCATAGGATCTATGGTGAAAAATGTATCTAATAGTGCATATTACCATGGTGTTTCGCGAGATATCGTCAACAATAGGACTACGTCTAATTGGAAGATATAGGGGGTAAAATGGCAATCTAGGCACTGAACAATTCGAGTCGTCGTCTTGATTTTGTTGTATTTGTCTTGGCCCATAGATCAATATAGCGGATAGAAAAATTAGAAAAGTTTCGGAAAACTCTAAAGGAAGTTCGGAAAATTCGGTAAATTGAATTCGCATATGTTCGAAAATTACATCATGATAAGCGTTGTTAATCCATTCGATGTTTGTGCTAGCGAAATTGAACTTTGTTTGAAGGTGAAAATTGATTTTCAGGAGGAATAACGCATTCCTACCTCTATAAACAAAAAAGGAAGGCCAAATGTGTCGCTAATCGCGAAATCCGAAGAAGAAAAGGTCCCTTTTGAGTCGTCTTCATTTTGTTGTATTTGTTGTATTCTGCCCATAGGACAATGTTATGATGAGAAAAAGTTTGTTCTAAAGAATTCATATCAAAACAATAATTTTGGGCGGGACGAAGTTCGCCGGGTCAGCTAATAGAGAATATTTATACGCATCTATCACAATGAATGACTTTTTTTTTCTTAAGATGAACGGTTGAACAATTGAGGGGCTTAGAATGCAAGGGGTGTAAGTGACTTGATCGATTTCTCTTCATCAACTTTTCCTTTAGTTAATAACTCAACTGCAAAAACGTTCCAATTTAAGTTTGCTATAGAGTCCGATAGATGAGGTTCTGACTTATCTTCCACATTGCCAAATACAGTACGGAATGTATTTGCAGCTAAGTTATGACCAAAAGAGAGAGTCGATGTAGAGAAATCGATCAAATCACTTACACCCCTTTCATTCTAAGCCCCTCAATTGTAAAATGTCAAGCATTGTCCAGATGCAATATGTGCCACGTTTTGATTGGTCCAATTTGTGCTCCTCAAATGGTTCCGACCAAAAGGAACAACAATAACAACTTTTTAAACGTGTAGGGTTAGCAAAGGATTTTTTTTAATTAGTCATTCCGCCAATCAATACAAAATCATTTTAATTCCATATTTTTGGTTTAATTGAAACTTTGCCAACTTGTTCGTCCTGCCTACAAAAGTCTTGTCAAAGGAAGAAATATATTTTTTTTCTAAAATTCTCAAAAATACACATACGAATAGTCCTGACAATTTCCAATAAGTTACCCATACATTGAAAGATGGGCACTTTTACAGAGAACAATTTTTTCTAACAACAACTCTTCCATGTTTTCTTTGAAAAAATTACAACTAATCCTAATTTTATTTAAAGTTCAGACAGCGATATAATGTATTCAACAAAGGTTTAGATCTTATTAAAATATGGACTTTTATCGATCTTTTGTTTTAACTTTCCATCTTTGATAGTTTTCGAAATACACTAAAGTTGCTTTTTACGCGGTTTTATTTTACGCGGCTTTTTTTACGCGGTTTTTGGAATTTACGTGGATTTTGGAATTTACGTGGTTTTTTGTACGCAGCTTGTATCAACCGCGTACAAATTCAATGTGCTAATTGATATGACTATTAACGAAATAAGTTTATATTGTATCACTGATTAGTAGCTGAGAAATAAAAGGAGATACAGATATCATAATTGCAGCATACAAAAAAAATCAGTTAATCAATTGTTAAAATATGAGTTGCATTTTTAATTAATAATTCACTGT
This sequence comes from Toxorhynchites rutilus septentrionalis, assembly GCF_029784135.1. NCBI lineage: Eukaryota > Metazoa > Arthropoda > Insecta > Diptera > Culicidae > Toxorhynchites > Toxorhynchites rutilus. The sequence goes on along the minus strand of NC_073745.1, from coordinate 321,010,715 downwards.
TTGTTAGATTTTAATACGGATTAAAAAATTCACCCGGTTTATTTTTACGCGGATTTTGGAATTTACGCGGTTTTATTTTACGCGGATTCTGGAATTTTCGCGGTTTTTTACGCGGATTTTGGAATTTACGCGGTTTTTGTTTACGCGGCACGTATCCCCCGCGTAAAAAGCGATTCCAGTGTATAGCCAATGGAGACTCTTGGAAAAATTATGTTTTATTCGTAAAATTTTTCGCAGTTCAACTGATAGCGCTGTCAATTTTTTCTGAAAACTTATGGTGAACGCATGAAAAATTAGTTAAATTTGTCCATTACTGGATCATTACTGGGTCTTAAAATTAAAAAAAAAATTGTAAACATACTTATTTTTTGTACCGCGCAACACTTTTAAAATTGTGGAAAAAAATAACACATTTCTAGGGAAGGCGTAGGAACACATTTAAATGCGTATTAGAGTGGTACTGAATTTCTAAATTTAAAAAGAAATCTAAATTTGGATATTATTTTAGTGCTTGAATTTTAATGAACAATTCTCTTGCTCATATTTCTCGACAGTGGCGTAGTGTGCGGGCGGCAAACCCGGCATTTACCGGGGGCGCCAAAATCCAGGAATTTTGAATAGCATTTTTTCCTACAATTATATTTCTCAATTATTATATTTCATCTATCGATTGAGAAAGAAACACCCATCATGAGTAGTTACTTCTGCCCGTACATTAATAAAACCAATAACCTCTCTCTGATTTTCGCAAAATTGAAATACCCAACACCACATTACATCAACACCCTTTTGATTATTCGCTACGCATACCTGGGCGCCCCTCCATGCAATTCAAAACAGACGCATGGAGCCAACACAGAGCGGCGGAGGGGCGCCGAAATAGGCCGTGAAAGGCCGTACGATGTTTTACGGTTAAAGCCTGTTTCAGTTAGAATTTGGTCGCATAAAGTAGGACATTTGTCAGCATAGAAATAACGTGCAAAAAAGGGAAGGATGTTATTTTGTAGGTTTATCAACTTTAAGGTCTAAAAACATGAAAATTATTCGTCATCTGTTCGGATGAATTTTCGAACTATTCGTGTGATACTACCCATTATTTTCTGCACAGTACTGCTGGTAACTGTTTTTACTATCTTCTTGGAAAAGTGGTGCATTTGAATTGTATTTTTGATGGTTCTACCACATTTCTTCAGTTTGCCTTTGATATTGTCCAATATCTCTCGAAAATCCGAACAATTTAGTGGATTGATAGTTTTTTCAATGAAGTCGATTTTGTTCTTCTTATACCACTTGATGTAATGACAGATTGTCAAGTCAGGCCAGATCTTCACTGGACTATTGTGTGATGGCAAAATTCTGTTCTGAAGAAACTCCTCCTTGTAATTGTTGCCCCAGTGATAACAACCATTGTCGTCGTTCCACAACTACAGATCCCTTGTCAAATCATCAACTTACGGGCAAATTCAGCTGCGTAAACAAATTTGAACCTACCCTACGCTTGATAAGGTAAAATTTGTTACAGACTATTTGTCTAAAAATCCATTTTTACGTACCCTATGATCAGAAAGTACCGTGATTTTTCAAATAAAACAAAATAGAGTTAAATTTCAGGGAAATTTATTTTATCTCTTTCAAAATACGATTCATCTGAAGCAACACACATGTGTCAACGCTTGATGGAGGACTATGCATCCCTGGTTGACGCGGTTTTTACTCGTCTTCGAAGTGCTACTCGGACGATTCTTGCTTTGATTCTATGTCAAATTCATAGACCCATGTCTCGTCGCCCCTGATTATCCGTTTCAGGAGGGTTGGATCACTTTGGTGTTTTTGCGCGAAATTCAGGTCCTTCGGAACGACCCAAAACAATATGCTGTGCCGTTTCATATGCAATGCCAAATTCACAAGACATCTCTCTCAAGCTGGTATGATTTTCAAGCACCACTTCTTTCACTTTCTTCATGTTTTCATCGGTGTTCGACCTCTCCCGGTAACTTTTGAGTACGGTATTTACAGTTGATTTTGGAAATTTTTTGGCATTCCATCGTCGATAACTTTTGGATGTATCCTTCAATCTTGACGAATTCTGTACTACTGAATAAACAAACCGCCCGGATCAAAACGCTGTCAATAGTTTCTCGATGTGACAACTAGGGGCGCTGAAGTGAACAAAAATAAGCGACCAAATTCTAACTGAAACACACTTTATTTTTTAAGCTGCATTTTAAGAACTTCTAAATAATGTCTGTGTTATTGAAAGGCAATTCTAGAGCAATTTTTTTGTGCTGGAATGAAAGAGCTTGCTAGTCTGGTTTACACTAAAGTAAAAATGGCACAGATCGCGCATCGTGCGATCACAGTTTCAGCAATCGTAAATTGATTGAAAATTATCTGCGTTCTAAAATGACCGACTCAATGGCTTGGCAATTTTTTCGATCGAAAATGAATCGTTAGCAGATCTTGATTTAAATGCAATTAAGGATCATTTTGCTTCAGTTAAGACACGCAAGGTAAAGATTTGACTATAGAATAAGTGAAGCTGGTAATGATTTTTCCTAACCTTCTCAATACGGATAAACTGCTCAAAGTGAACTTTGGTATGTGAGTAGCTTTCTCAAAATATCATAAACTAAAAGTTAGTGAAAAAATCGAATAAAGTGGTATTTTTTGGGACGCCATTTTCAAAGTTTTCCGGGGGCGCTGCCTACCCTCACTACGTCCCTTCACTAACTCGTAAAACGTAGTTCAATGGCGTGCCGTTTATTTTGTTTCCACCGTGAAGTGTATTCGAGAATCAGGCCCTTTTTCAAAGTTTTATCTCGAGGCTATCAAGAATGGCATGCAGAATAATGAATAGTACATTTTATTACAGTACCGTACAGTACAGTATTAATAGTACATTTTCCTAATAGTACAGGTGAACCACATTGGGGGTTCAACAAAAAAGCTAAAATTCCCTTTTTTATAGTTTATACAATATTCTCCATAAATCTGGTGATTTGGTTTGGGGGCACTCTTTACTTCCTTAGCCAGCCAGGCGCTTTACGCTAATGCGAAATGTACAAATTAGACTGCAAACGGAAATTCCACCGGTTGAGTCCTTGTGAAATTGTAGAAATAACTACCGCATCATTCAATTAATGTTCGTGTTTGTTCGAGTGGCTGTGCGAATGGTGTGCGAGTGAGCGAGAGCGATTGTGTTCTTGACGCGAACAAATAACAGCGGTTAGCTGTGGTTAGGCGTAATTTAGAGGCACCTTTTTCGTGAGGCGGATGGAAACCCGGAAGTGAGTTATAGGCCCACGAAATCTCGATCAGACAACCAATTTGGATCGAGTGGATAGAATGTGAAGAAGGGCGGAGTCCAATACTAAGCAATTTTAACCAGGTGCTCAAGAACAACAAGCAAAACATGAGTACTTTTTTAAATAACATGGACACACATAAAAACGAGACAAGAACAGAACACGAGAAGCTAAGCCTCTCGGTTTTGTCGAAGGGGCAACAAAAAAGAGCAAAGCATGACGCCACTGTTACATAAAACAATAGCAACTAACAGAGCGCGCCCGGGAGGGAGGAAGGAGGGTAGTGGAAAGAATCGATTTGACCACAAATAATCATTGCAAGCCGCGTCTGCATCGAAACGAACGCGCCGAGTGATGACTGTCCGTTTCGGTTCATGTGTGTGTGTGTGTGTGTGTGTGTAAACGAGGGGTGATGTCGAGGGAAGTTGAAATGCAATTTCGATTTTCAAGGAAATTATGCAATCTGTTGTAGCTAATGACTACCTTTTGTGTTTGTAAGTATTGCGTCGCGTGTTGTTGCTGTGGGAAAGCAGCAGAATATTGCCGCGAATGGATTCGTGGCGGTTTCGTTGTAGGCATACACACATATGCCGCAGCCGCCACCACGGTGAAGGGCGTTCCGTGGATCGATACTCGGATTGATTCGTCGAGGGGGACCATGTTTGTTTGGTTTGGGCAGCGCGCAAGTACGATCTGAAAAAGTGGTTGAAACCAATTTAGAATTGGAACGTTGGATCCATTCTAGTTCACTTGGGGCTTTTATAAATAAGTCATGGCAAAGAATAGCTTCCCACTCTGCATAGTTAACCTGAAGGAAAACAATAACAGATGGTCCAATTTCGGACAAACTTTGTTTGCCGTCATAGTAAAATGACTGATCGGCGAATCATGTCAGAAAGACAATGTCTTCAATGTATATACAGTCGGGGGAAAAAAGCTAATAACCAAGAGCAATTCACAGCAACTTCTTGCTCATACTAATTTGTTGTGCATGATTAGTGATATTTCATTTACCTTCTACTTGGCTCTATGTTTGCCTGAGCAGGATACGATAAAATTGTCGAAAAACTTAGTTCTAGCATGAATTCCTGTCGTCTTATTCAAAGTCATGTTGAATTATGGAGACAAAATAATTTCCGCACCGATCTCAATAATGGCTTGCATATCTGTAGACAACTTGTCGATCCTGCCGATCGCCGAGTAACTGTTCTGGGTAAAACTTCGACTTCCAGTGTTTCCTTGAGGTCTCGAGCGGTCGTATAAGGGTTTTTTACACACTTATCAATTATCAAACTTATCTACACCAATACATCTCCGTAAGTGAAGTGGTAAGCGTGACTGCTATATCATCCCATGCGAACAAGACGGGAGAAGTTTACGGTTTGTGATGAGTCATGTATTCATGTATTCAGCCACTACCGGTCAATCGCCGCGAGAGTTTTTAGGAGAATCCTTATTTTTTCCTCAGATACGGCTCCATTTGTGCAGGATAGTTGCCCGACATTCTTCCAACAAGCATATCCTTCCAGCTTTGATCACTTTCTGGATACTGGGTTCGCCGGTGAGTCGCGTGAGCTCGTGGTTCATCCTTCGCCTCCATACGCCGTCCTCCTGTACACCGCCGAAGATGGTTCTTAACACCCGCCGTTCAAAGACTCCGAGTGCTCGAAAGTCCTCTTCGAATATTGTCCACGTCTCGTAGAGGACAACCGGTCTTATGAGCGTTTTGTACAGGGAACATTTCGCACAACTGCTAAGTCTGTTTGACCTTAAGTGTTTGTGGAGACCATAGTAGGTACGACTCTCATTGATGATGCGTCTCCGGATCTCGCGGTTGGTATCATTGTCAGACGTTACCATTGAGCCAAGGTAGACAAATTAGTCCACTACCTCGAACTCATCGCCGTCGATCATTACACTACTACCGGGTCCTGTCGTGCTCGGATCCGAAAGCCAGCATGTATTTGGTTTTAGAAGCATTGATTTTTCAGTCCAATTCTCTCTGCTTTGTGCTTAAGTCTGGTGTAATGTTCAGCTACCGTCTCGAATGTTCTGCCGACAATGTCTACGTCATCAGCGAAGTAGATGAATTGACTGGATCTATAACACCCTCTGGCGCGATGTTAAACAGTAGGCAAGAGAGACCATCACCTTGTCGAAGCCCCCTGCGGGACCCGAAAGGATCAGATAATCCACCCGAAATTCGCACACAGCACCGTATTCCATCCATCGTAGCCTTAATCAGTCTTGTCAGTTTCACGGGGAAGCCATTTTCGTCCATGATTCTACATAGCTCTTTTCATGTTATTGAATCGTATGCGGCTTTAAAGTCGATGAATAGATGGTGCGTGGGGACTCTGTACTCACGGCATTTGTGGAGTATCTGCCGCAAGGTGAAGATTTGGTCAGTACACCCAAACTAGCGTTGGCAGAAACCATTTCATCTTTGGCAGAAATTATGCCATTCCGTGTATTGGAGAGTCAAATGCGCAAATAATGAGCTGTTATAAAAGCTTAAAAATGGTTTGTATGTATGCGAGCAGACATCGCTTTCTGTTTTCTTTTCTCATTTCATTTGGGATTGTGCCGATTATGTAGTTGTTCTGTTTTCCAAATTCTGACAATCAGCCGATGCAGATAACTAACCAATTTTTCCGGGCCCATCTTAATAAGTTCCGCTCCGTTGCCATCTTTGCCAGTTGATTTGTTGTTCTTCAACTGTTTAATAGCACTCCTTACTTCACCTATCGTTGGGGGTGGTACATTTTCATTATTTACTGCACCAACGTAATCACTTCCTTCGTCATTTTGGTCTTCTGCCTGTATACCATTCAGGTGTTCATCGAAGTACTGCCTCCACCTTTCGGTCACATCACGTTCGTTCGTCAGCATACTCCCATCCTTATTCCGACACATTTCTGCTCGCGGCACGAAGCCTTTTCGGGATACATTGAGTTTCTGGTAGAACTTTCGCGTCTCATGAGAACGGTGCAGCTGTTCGAGTTCTTCACACTCCTCCTCCTCCGGCAGCGCAGCTTCAAGCCAATGTGTGTAGTTTTCGGCGACATCTGCTTGTTTCAGTCGCGTAAGATTGTACCGCCGCGGGCATCGGTACCGAATGTTGTTCACAACGGAGAGTTTTGGGCGCATCTTAACCACAACTAGGTAGTGGTCCGAGTCGATGTTAGCGCTCGATAGGTTCTGACGTCTGTTATGTCCGAGAAATGCCGGCCGTCTATCAAAACATGGTCGATCTGAGATTCGGTTTGATTGGGTGACCTCCAGGTGTATTGATGGAGAAATTTGTGCTGGAAGAAGGTACTGCGTACGGCCGTATTCTTAGAGGTGGCGAAATCTATGAGTCTTAGGCCGTTTTCATTTGTTAACTGATGCGCACTGTATATACCAATTACATGTTTGAACTCCTCCTCTTTACCGATCTGGACATTGAAAACTCTGATGATGATCTTGATGTCATGTTTTTGGCAGCGTTCGTTTTCGCGTTCTAGCTGCGCGTAGAATTCGTTTTTGTTTGACAAAAAGCATCATTCGCGATGGTTTCGTTCAGCTGGAGTAGCCCAAAATATACAATGAACCTTCGATCGTACCGATCATATAGCATCCGCTTACTAAGCGAATGATCGTGTGTTCAATTTCAGGACACTCCATTGCCCATCTTCTAAATGGCCTTTTTCAAGGCTCTAAGGTAATTGATTTTCAGGCGGAATGAAAACGTTTTTTAAATCAAAATTATGAATGAAAATTAACCTCTCCGTATCGAATCAGTATTCTATTTAATTGAAAAACACTTTTTTTTTGCAACTGGTGAAAAAATCTCATAAGAAAATTGTTTTTGAACACATTTTTATATTTTAATGAAAAGTTTCAGTAAAAATGTCGGAATTGTATAGACGAATGGTTAAAGAAGAGTCAGGAATACGTGTTTCAAGTAATTAAATAACACGATGCAAAATTTTTCATTCAAATTTTAGCATTTGAAAACAGACTTCGTGCGTTCTAATCTGATTACACTATCGTGTATGGGACTCAAATTATGGCCTCCAAACTCCTCCTCGATTCATGATTCCGATGATTCGATCCCTTATTTTAATCAAGTACAAGTACAAGCATTCAAGTCCGTGGACCGATACAATTTGTTACGGGTAAATATACAATTTTTTACCCATATTTAATACCCTCGCGGGTTTTGATTGAGTTTGAATAGAACTCTAGAAATACTTTCAACGATGGATTTCGAATCAATTTTAAACCGATTGAATAAAACGTGCGAAAAAACGTATAAGGAAATTCCGTTTTTCCGCACACTCTTAAAGAAATCCACCGTTTGGTTTGGAAAAATTTTGAATTTTATTGCTCACTATGGTTAGAAGTACTTTCCGTCGGCGTTCCACAAGCTTTTCCCATCTTTCTGGCAGCATTTTGATTTTAAAACCCGATTTTCGCTCATTTCGTAAGAATGGAAGTGCTGTTCAACCAGGCCATGCATCATCGATAGTTAGAGGGATCATATGCTGGGTGAGGTAGATCATCTAAGTTTAAACGACCGGTCGTTGTCTTGCAACAAAACTACCTTATTGTGTCTTTGTTTTTCGTTCAACGCTCAAACGCACAAGTGGTGTGTCGGTAGCAAGTTCCTGAGATGGTTTCACTTGGTTTCAAAAGTTCATAACATACAACGGCGATCAATTGTCGCAACGGATCCACTTTTCCTCCCCTGTAACAATTCGTTTGTTGACGTTGGAGCAGCTGTTTGCTCCAATTCGTATGGAGATCAGTCCCCTTGTTTTTAAAAACGTTCGCAAACGACACGAAATGGCTTGTAGAGTTATGTCTAATGATTTTGCCCATCCCTGTTGCGTTTGACTTAAACAGCTCCAATCTTTGAACGATTACATTTTTCCGGAATGCTTCCTTGGTCCTCATCTCCTGAAGCGTTGAAATCATTCGCGATCCGTTCTTTAACTCGGGTGTCAACAATCATTTGATGCGCTTCAGCCGCAAATTTTTTTGAATTAAACACAAAAATTCAAAACTTCGCGCAATTGAGGCTGGATCGCCTCCATTTTCTCACAAGCTATGTCTGACAACGATACGATGAACTGTTCACAAGTATCTTGCCTAACATTGTGCATTTTTTCTCCAAATGAAGCGGTATAACGAAACCTCCCTTTAATAATATATTTTTCCTAAAGTTTGTCAGTTTCGACACAAGAAATCCATACACGCGTCGATCGATTGCATTTCAATGAACCCACCTTATGACATCCCTCAGTCACCACAGTCGAATCGACACGGACATCTGGGTCGGATTCAACGGGTAGTGAGATATCACAGTCTTAAAAATACAATCGATCCAAACTACCAACATATGTACTTACTAGCATCAAACTCGTGCATAATCGTCAAACAAATCGTTTTCTTATCAACAAAAACACGTTATTACACCGTACCAAAATAATTTTCCACCCGCCAAGTGTATCCTCAAATCAACAATTAGAAAGAAAAAAATCCATCTGTCACGCTAGATCTCAAATCAAAACGAAAGAAATTGGCAGCACGGGTCACCGTCGCTTTGTGGAGGCTGTTTCAAGTGCACCGACAAACAAGTAAACCGCCATTGCTCAGAGAGAAACAGACAGAGAGGGCGAGAGTCGGGTTAACGAGCGAGAATGGAACGAACGGATGCGTCCAATTGAATTGTGCTTCCTTCCTTGAATATGATGAACTGTATAGAAAGATGAAACGAGACAGAGAGCAATTGCTGATAATTGAATATCTCACTGCACGCGAAATAGTGTGTGTGTGTGTGTGTATGTACTAAAGAGAGAGAGAGCGGTAGAAACGGAGAGATGTTTTTAAAATGGCTGTGTTAATACCCTTTTTTTATGTTGTTTGTAAGAAATTTAATTTCGTCGCTGTCATTATTTGTCAAAATTCGTTAGGTCATGCTAGATGATTTCCCGATTGTAATTAGTCCATTTTTGTTTGCTGTGGACACAGCGCAGCTCTGAGCCGCGACTTGGTCCATCCTAGACGAACAATGTGTAATCTAAATAATTAAAAGAGTTCAAGAAGACTGTCCATTTCAGTTCGGGAAACGAAAAAAACCGTCTTGTAGATGAAGAAATTTTTTGAAGGTAAAACCGTAAGAAAATTGTAGCAATTTTATTGAACGTCCAGCTGGCAACACTTGCCTGCAAAACAAACGAAGGAAGTCACACATACTTTCGATAAACACAAACGCAAAAGCAAAAACTCTCCGGTTTATGCTGCGAGAAAGATTCAGCAAGATAGTGTAAAATGATGATGGAATCGATTCAATGAAGAAAAAAAAACCTAACGACAGTAAGAAATAAGATTTCCTTCAGAAAGATCGCAACTCAAAATCAAAAGTGAAGCAAACGAGTTTTAAATTATACCCTGTAATGGAGCAAATGAAAACACTACGAGCTAAGTGCATATTAACGTGTAGATAATTACATTCTCTGTGATTAGAAAACATGAAAATGGAAGTGAAAAAAAAGCGAAAAAAAATAAGAAAGCCGACCATAAAAATCATATTTTGATTTGTAATAATTATAATATCTAAGTTCAATTCATTCTACTTATGAAGTAAACAAAGATCATCTACATGGAATGAAGATGAGATGTGAACGACATGATTACGCAAGATACACATGATTACTATAGTTTTTATTGAATATATTATTAAGGGATGATTCACATGCTGATTAATTATTAGATTTTAAAGTTACAAGCTTCTTAAACATACGAGTTGAAACTGGTGAAAACATCAGCTGATGGAAATATAAGGAAATTCCCAGAAAAAGATTTTAACTCTTGTTGGTTTGTGTTTTCAGATGAGGAAAACCAAACAATGTCTGTCGATTCAGGCTCCAATTTGTTCCTCCAAAGCTTTCTCCGAACACTCCGAGAGATGGAGCTTTTCCCCTGACGCGGTAACGGTTTCGGAACGTCACGACTCACACAAAAATTCGAAAAATTCACGGTGATCGCCACGGTAGAGTTGACAGTTGCTCCCAATTGTCCGCCTCTCTCTTCCTTCTTTTAGATCGAATTGACAAGAACTTCAAGAGACGAGAGGAAACCTCTACATCTTCAACCAACTACTCGTAGGCAAATAACCAATACTGACTCACTTGATTCTGTCGATCACCGACGCCCCGTTTGACATTTCCGAACCGGCCCGGGGAAGTTATGGCCGAGCGGAAAAGAGAAAAAAAAAATTGCCGCTCAGCACAAATGCAACACAAACCAACGGCGACCTGTTGAACACAAACACACGCATACGATGAAACGACGCGATAAACACAAGCGAATCGACTTGCATTCCTATTTTGATTGATTGCCGCAGGCAAAAGAGAAAAAAACAGAGACAGCGTTGAAAGGGAAGAGAAATCAATCAAACCACCATTTATCAAACTGCAAGAATATAACCAGTTTATAATTACAAATACCGAGAAAAAAAGGGAATATTTTACTTCATTCAAACTATGAGTGTCAAATACCAGAAACTATAAGGAAAAACAAAAACACAATTAGTGTCGTTTGAAGCAGATTTCTATGTAATACAAAAAGTCATTACCGAGAGCGTCCTCAATCACAGACCCGAGCAGAGGGCACGGACAAAAAAAATCGAGAGAAAACAGAAAACAAAAAAAAAAGTGATTTTATCTGTATATTATCAAGATACAACAAAAAAAGTAAGAATAAATAGCAAAACACTGTGTATTACTCTAAAACTACCGTATATCAGCGCGAGGTGGAATGAAAACCACAAACAAACAAAATGAGAAAAAAAGATCTTACAATAGAGCAAAATAAAAAAAAACAAAACTAAATAAAAATATCGAGGGACACATCTTTTGACAGAGATGTCATCGGGCGGAAGCATGTCGCAGAGAGCCTACACTACTACTACTACTGTGTGCCGTTAAAAATTTGTTTTCCTGTTTTGGTTGGAAACGAAACCACTTGTTGAGTTTACGAAGAGTTTGTGAAATTTGTTGAAAACAAAAACGATTAACAGAGAGCGAGAGAGAACTAATACGGAACGAGGGAATCAAAAGATGTGTTCGTATGCAGAATAAAGCTAAACAAAATATGAATGAAAGAATGTGTCATGTAATGAGTAATTTAATTTACGATATGTGAAATAAAGTGAATAATAAAGAGTTTTTTTTTCTGAATGATTACAAATAAACCATAAAACCAAATGCGATTTTTTTCTTCATTGGATTCGTGCAGCGCACTTCGAAAGCCCAGATCTTTCTCTTTTGGTTATCGTAACAATCCTCCTGACAGGGAGCTTTTTGGAGTCTGTCTTGGCGTAGATATCATCGTCTTTCACTACTCATTCGAACTTCATTAGCATCGTCAAATGCAGCTTCTGGGATCTATTTTGACCGTCTTGTTTTGGTCATCGTTGCGATTTTGAGTCACTAGTTTTTTAATACTCTGACTTGTTTTCAATAAACGGTTCTATTCAGATTGACCTGTTTTTATTTCTGTAGGGTTGTCCCACACTAATAGAAATCCTTTATCCTTTATCACTGCTGTCATTATAAAACTACGGGTTCTGTGATCTTCAAAATTCAATCCGTGATCTACAAAACAATTCGTTCCGCAAACCTGGGACTACATCATCAGCGAGCGCTATTGGGCTCAATAAGCCAAGAGTGAACAGCTTTTGTTTGCAGTCGATATACACGAAATTGATTGGTTTTTTCATCATTAAAAATCTTCCAAATTAAATTATGTATCATTTGCAACTATTAGCCCCTCCCCCTCTTAAAATATCCACATAGTATATGGATAGTCTCTTAACAGTTCGGCAGAAAAGTTTATAAGGTAACACAGTAAAACTTTTTTTTTTGCAAAATTCAATTTTAATATTCAACATAATTGCCTTTTGACGTAGGATTACGTCTTTCGGGAACACATTGAGGTACAAATTGAAAATCGAAAATCAAGCTCATCGGGAAAATTGTCCAATTTCAAACGCTTATTGCTCAGTCATTTCATGATGGATTGATGAAATTATTGTGTCAATCGATTTCGGTACTCCATAACAATTTTTTATATTGAAGAAAATAATATATGTCATGTAACTAACTATCGAACAATTGAAAAATCTCATCCCTTATCCTAACGGAAATACCCACTTCTGATTGGTCGGAATTGACTACACATGCGGCGGGTCCCTAACAGAGACATCAAAACCAAGCTGCCTGGGGGAAATCGGCATTGCAAAACCATGAAAGTAGGGGGTGCTTTTGTTCCTACCGAAATTTATTCACTAACAGAGACATCAAAACCAAGGTGCTCAGTGGAAATCGGCTTTGCAAATATATGCAAGTTGATTTTTATATTGCAAGTAAGGTGGAGTGATACGATTAATTCTAGCAAATAAAATTCAAATTTGGAACTTTAATGTTGTTTGCTTCGTAAAATTTCATATCAATGGCCGATCGTGTATTGTGAAAAATTTAGCAAAAGTGTAAGTGTAAAATTGTATATGGTAGCAGTTGTGTTGAAAATGACTTGATATATGGAAGGATTTATTTCATATTTCATAAATAAAAACAAAGGTGTGTTCCTCTCGAGAACGGGTCGTTTGATTTAAGCTGTCTGTTTTGTTGTATTTATTTTCACCCAAGGAAAGTTTATACGGCGAGAAAAATTTGAAAAGTGAAAAAATATTAGAAAAAGTGATTTCCCATATGCTCTACATATAGTATTAGGTGCTGTTAGTCAGTCTTCCGAAAAACACTTACACATGTCCACGCGATGTGAAAATTCCATGTTTTTGTTTGAATTCGAACACGATTTTCGCTAGTGTTGAATGTCTATCCCGAACACGAACAATGATACACAAACATAAACATTTGAAAACAAACACGATGTTTATAATTCAAGAACATCATGTACAAACATATCACCCGAATTAGCAGTATTCATTGCTTTCGTTTCGTTTCTTTTCATACACGGAAAGAAATTATTCATCCCAAAACATTTCTACGTAGAATACTTTTTCACAGAAACGAACTTGAAATTTAGTTTGCATTACAAAAGTTGCACGAACTAAGAGGCTATGAGTTCATGCATATTTTGCAAGTCTGATTAAATAATCCTTGGTTTCGTGCAAAGAAAACATTTTCTAAATAGAAAGAAGCTTTCTATGAGATTTTTTTTTGCGTGCATGTTGGCATTTAAAGTCTGGGGAACCGACTGCACAGCGTTAAATATATATTTTAAATATATTGTTTTATTTTCTTCTCCTACGTGAATACCTACCTATCTACCTGAAAAATGGATTAGTTTACTGTTTACTCTTTATGAATATGTTGATGGTTCTGAAAAGAACCTTTGGTGTTGTGTTTTTGTTATCACTCGATATTCCCATCTTGTTCGGTTAAACCTTCCTGTTTAGCTATTGCGTTTGCCACTCGCCACAGCTTTCACAGTTGGAAAATTTCTTCCCATCCAGCTTGTGACATGTTGTTCAGTAAATTACATTTAATGCGACGTGCCGGAGAAACACTTTGCCACTCACTGAAACTAATTGTTGCCTTGATGAGCGCCGAACCGAAGTTGCTCTGTTCTTGATGCGGGTTTTCTGATTGTCGTGAGCAGCTTTGCAAGCCAACTCGAGCACTCCGACGGCCGAAACTCTATAATCGCTGTTAGGTATACTGGTGCTCCGGCACCAATCCGTTCGGCCTAGTTACCCTTGCGGAGCAATCAGTGAATGCGACCAACAGGGAACTGGAGACCTGCACGGTTCGAGTGAGACTTTGCCTTTTCCTTAACTTTTCCTCCTTTGTTACGTCCACGATGTCGATGCCGTACAACCACACGGGTTTACGGTTTGAGAGAAAATAAGATATTTTTTGGGGTCCGCGTGTTTTATACTCTAGCGGTACACACTCACAGGATAGAGACAAATCGGCAGACTCAGCCAGAGGGGCGAGTCCAACGAGACGAACGAATGAGCGTTAAAAGGGAGCGATGGCAAAAAAAATACATTCATTACGATTTGTTCGCTCGTTGGATTCACATGCAGGCTAAAAAGGGTCCTTTTCAGGAACACACAATTATCTTCAATCTAAAGAGTTTATTGTTTTGTTATCACTCGATATTCCCATCTTGTTCGGTTAAACCTTTCTGTTTAGCGATTGCATTTGCCACTCGCCACAGCTTTCACAGTTGGAAAATTTCTTCCCATCCAGCTTGTGACATATTTTACAGTAAATTACATTCAATGGCACGTCGCATTACCACCACTCAGTATCGGATTGGAGGTAATTTTAACCTGTAATTGAACATTTGCGATGACAGTGGTACAGTATCGACCTTCAATGAGGGGTCATAATTTGGACCCCGAACTCTATGTTTACAAAAATGTCCAACTAAATATGTCGCATTACTGGTCCGACCAATTAGCTAAATGTCGAGATAATTGTAAATTACTGTACTTTCAATCTAGAAGCAATTTAAGAATTGGTGAAAATCAATGAGCTCAGAACAACTGCCAAATTCACATACTCATCATATCCTGGCAAACAAATTATGAAAAAATCAATTTGTGTTTTATTATTATTTTGGATATTGTTTTAGAAAGCATTGAACTGTATTTCCTAAACTCTTTTTTGGAAGGTTTAATGGCCCTGAAAAGCGCCTTGTTTTATGGAATGGTTCCAATTTAGAAAACTTAGTACTCGTGGTTTTGAAAAAAAACCATTTCGAACGCCCTCGATGCCGCCTTGTTCTGGATTTGCCACCAAAGCAGTTTGTATAAAGAACAAACTTTTTTCTTCTGCTACCTGATGCCGTTTTGCGATTGCGTTTGCCACTCGCCACTCGCTGCAACTGCCTGTTGTCTTGATGTCCACCGAACCGAATGTGTTCTGTTCCGAATGCGGGTTTTCTTATCGTCGCGAGCAGCTTTACCAGCTAACTCGATCACTTCGGCGGCCGAAACTATATAACGCCGGCTAGGTGGACTGATGCACTGGTACTAACGCGCTCGGCCTAGCTACCCTTGCGGGGAACTCCAGATCAACACGGTTCGAGCGGGATTTTGCCTTTCCCTTCACTTTTCCTCCTTTACCATGTCCAGACATGGCTGCTTGGGTTGGTTTGTTGATGTGTTGTGATGCGAACCGATGTGGTGTACGGTTTGAATGAGAATGATCGTTACGGCAGCGGAGCGGGGATTTTTAAGCTGACTGGCTGGCTCGAGAGTTACGCATGTGTGAGACTGCGACCAATGTTTCGTTCATTTTTTTCTTTTTCCTTCCCAATCGTGCTTCATTCTATTTCGCTGCTGCTCTGGTTGTCCGTTTTGGTCTGTACGATTTGAGGAGCACAAAATGGACCAATCAAAAATGGGCACATAGTGCATTTTGACAACGCTTGATATTTCACAATTATTCAATTATTTATCTCAAGAAAAATGAAATGTTATTCGTTATGATAGATGCGTAGATATATTTCCTACCAATTGATGCAAAAACCTTTGCGATCTATTCAGAAATGCTCGAGTTATAAGCGTTCCAAATCTTGCATTTTTTCCTACTTGTTCAGTGCCTAGATTTCCATTTCACCCCCTATATCTTCCGGTTAGACGTAGTCCTACGTCAAAAATACCAAAAAAATTAGTTGTAGATGCAACCTTCAGCGGCACACAGCAAAACCAGCAGAGAAATTTCAGCGGCTAAAACACACCATTAATTTCTAAAAGTTATCACAAACTGATTGAAGGAAAAAACTAAAAGCTACACTTACACTGCACGACATATGCTATGTATGCATGCGATTGCATCATCCTTTCTTTTTCTCTTCCTCGCTCGATTTATAGCTCGGCAGTATTGGCCATTTGTATTCCAGCCAAAATTGTTGCTCCCGTAGTCGAGTGGTTAGCGTCACGCCTAACATGTCACTGCTGAATAATTATTGTGCTTTATGTTCGATTAACATTAAATAAATATTGTAATCAAAATTTGATGTGGGTAACTAAACATCTCCGCCACGCTCTATTCTATTTTAGCACTAGTTAAAATAGCTAATAATAGCGAATGTTACATGAATTCAATATATAAATTGATGCGTCCACTAAATAATGATATTAAAAGTGAAAAACTCTGATATCAATCGACGTTTATTTTGTTCAGAACAGATAAAGAGGTTTATTCTATTTGCCCAATATTTTAGACGAAGCACCCATTGTAATGATAGGAAAGCATTTTTTCCATGTCAACATACCAACACACCACGCGTTGAGTGGTGGTGGTGTGGTGTCCGATTCGCTTCTTCTACTCTACGCACTGCCGGTGCTTGGGTGAAAATGCAAGAGAAACTGTACACCATGTTCGAACATCATGTGAAACATTGGGATTAAACATCGTATGTCCAAACATACCACGAATACAAACATGTCACATTTTCTAACATAGGTACGAAAAAATCATGTTTGTACTCAAACACAAAACTGTGAACAGCAGCGTGGACATGTTTAATCTGGACGCAGTGTTTTTTGTGAAACATGGAAGACTGCTGTTAGTCCAATTAAAATTCGCATTGGGTTGAATAAACATTCAGAAAGTGAAAGTTATAAAAGAAAATTACCTTTTCCATTTCAAATATTTTTTCTCTATATTGAAGTAACATGTTTTTACTGATGAGAAAAATTGATAATTGTGTTCGGTATTGGTAACTATTTTATATTGCATTAGTTAGTTTTTTTTCTTTATTTCATCCATACATAACATAGGAGGCATCTCATCTAGGATCACAGAGGGCGGTTTTCATCATATCTCGTTCCACTTCGGTATCTTTTATCTGATACGCACCATCCAACGACTGTTTACCATCTTTCTGTCCTCACTATTCGGTAAACACTGGTGGAGTGAACAAACGATATCCAACAATCAAACAAAATTGCCCTTTTCAGAGCCACCAAATCATTATCAAAGAGTTTAACGATGTAATTCTTCAAACATATCCAAAATCAACATATAGCCTAACGGAATCTTACGTCAACTATGCGGTCGTGTCTCGAACACAACCCTCCTGTGACTTTTTTTGGTAGACTTGTCTCACTTCTTAACTAGGCGAACCTAGCCAGAATATTCACCTGACCCCGGGCTTCTAAATGCCAAAGGGGGACTAGGCTCTGTCGATTGCCCGTATCTGCATGCTGCATGCGTGCTGTTTCAGTCCTGACTTAGGAATTGTCGAACAAGCGGCTGGGTGCTAAGAATGAGCGACACCTTCAGCGCATCCAGAAGTGTCTTCGGGACAATTCCAGTTCCAGAGAGAACGACTGGAACAATTCTTGGGACCTTCGATAGCCCCCACAGTTCCTTGAGCTACATGGCCAATGGTCGGTGTATCTTTCCCACCATTTTATAAATATCTCGAGTAATATATTTTTATAACGATTAGACTACCTATGACACATACACCTTGAATAAAGGACGAGAGCTCAGTTCTATTTTGACCACGATCACGTGTACACGTTACTTGGAGATACACATCCGAATTCCCAGACGAACGTTACAGTCGGCACTTGCAAATTTTGCAACCGTGGGTCTCCTCCAGATTTTGGTTCAGTGGAATAGCGACATCGATGATGGTGACTTTGCGGTCGCTCTTGTCGTAAACCATTATATCTGGGCGGTTGTGGTGGATCGAGAGGTCGGTCAGAACAGTGCGATCCCAGTACAGCTTGAAACGGTCATTTCCAGGACAGGTGCTGACAGGTACCGGTAGTTTGGTACGTTGTCTTCCAGTAGACCACATTGGAACGCCAGTTGTCGATGAACAATACGGGCCACGTTGTTGTGGCGCTCGGTGTAGGCTGCGTTGGCCAAAACGGGACAGCCTCCCATAATGTGCTCTATGTTTTCACCTGGTTGATGGCACATCCGGAAAATGTCATCAACGTCTTGATGCCAGACGTACCGCCTGCAGTTTCTCGTCGGCATTATCCTGTCCTGGATGGCTATCATGTCGGCTTCTACTACTGAAGAGAGTTCACCACGCGTTAGCCACAGATTAGATGCGGCCTTGTCGACGTGTGGCCGATCCAGTTGATGGGGGTGGGCACTATGCACTGCCTTCTGCTTCCAAGCTGCAATCTTCTCCTCCACTGTCTGCAGATTGCAGTTGAGTTGGTACTCCGCTTGCGCCAAGTGCAGAGCGCTGTATCCTCTGTCGGCGGCGCAGACAGCCCGGTATAGCGCGTTTTGGTTGGCGCGTTCTGCGAAGTACTCGCGCAGTTGTCGTACCTGGGCAACACACAGTGCAGATATGTCGACTATTCCAAGTCCCCCTTCTTTGCGTCATAGTGAAACTCTCTCCAGTGCCGATTGAGGATGGTGCATTCAGGCCTCTTTAAATGTTTTCCTCATCCTCCTCTCAAGGTCTTCTAGGTCAGTTTTGCTCCATTTGACTACACCAAAACTGAAGATCAGCAGGGTATCCGCGAATGTGTTGATCGCGCGTACCTTATTCCCCGCGTTGAGGAAAGTCCTCAGGACACAGTTCACTCGACTCAAGAACTTGTCTCGCAGCTCTGTCTTAATGTCGGAGTGGCGAATCCCGGTGAGCTGTCGGAATCCAAGATATTTATAGGATTAACCACGAACCATGTCTCTTATAAACTCGCCTTCATAGACCTCGTAGCCTCCGGATTCGGTAAGTTGTCCTTTCAGCAGATGGACACTGCGGCACTTGTCAAGGCCGAATTCCATGCAGATGTCTCTGCTTATTTCTTCGACAACCCACCATTCACCATTCGTTGCTCTCCACTGCGCTTATGATCATTTTGCAGGCATCCATTTACCCGTCGAGACGCGAACCGATTAGGAAGCGCCCTCTAACTTGACGCGCGCCCCGTCACAGTCACCCTCGCAGGATTTCTCTTCCCAGCGGGGCGCCGATTATGCAGTGCCCTCCAACATAACGCGCACTCCGTCATGGCCGCTCTCGTCGGGTACTCCGGTGCTTCAGATCTCACTGGTCGGTCCTCCACTTCCGTTGTAGCTCGGACATGATGTGGAAGATTGCACTGTTCACTTCGTTCCAGGTGCCCTCGTCACAACACATTTCCTCCACGATGTTCCCAGCATGAAGGGTAGGCAACCCCTCGCGCCTTGCGGTTAATCTAGGACATACGAATACGACGTGTTCCAGTGTTTCCTCCACTTCTCCGCACTCCGGACAAAGAGGCGATCTTGCATGTCCAAACCGGTGCAGATACTGCCTGAAGCAGCCATGACCAGACAAAAACTGCGTTAAAAAATTCACCTCTCCATGTTTCCTGTTTACCCAGCCCATTAGTGTCGGTATGAGCCTGTGCGTCCATCTGCCGTTTTGAGCCGCACTCCACTCTTGCTGCCACCTAGCCATCGGCTCCGCCCTCATTAGCTTCCGGATTCCTCTGGTTCCCCTCCTCATATAGCACTCGCTGTCCTCCGCCAAGATGATGTCGATGGGGACCAACCTGGCTATGACGCAGACCGCTTCTGTTGATATGGTTCTGTACGCACTCACGACTCGCATCGCCATGAGCCGGTACGTACTATTCAGCATCCTCGTGTTCCGCTGAGTTTCTAACGCTGCGATCCAGGCTGGACCCCCGTATCATAATGTCGATGAGGAGACACTAGCCAAAAGGTGCCTCTTGCTGCTGCTTGGGCCAGAATTATTGGGCATGATTCTGGTCAGTGCATTGATTGTCTTCGTTGCTTTTTTACAAGCGTAGTTGACGTGACTGTTGAAGTTCAGTCGATCGTCGATCTGCACCCCCAGGTATTTTAAGTCTCGCTTCGAAATTATCAAGTAAAGCTAGCGCTCAACTCCCGAGTTGAACAGACGCGTTTCGTGTTCTGCTGTTATTTTGAAAAGTTTACGAGAGTTTTCGTGTGCTATCGCGATGTCCGCGATGAAACGCCCCGAAAACACATTTCGCATCGATTATGCGAATGTGCCGAAAAAGCCATCGTCTGAGGAAGTTCACCGTTTTGTCGGTGTAACGCTCAATATGAAGCGTGAGGAGATAAAGCGGATTCAGTATAGCCGCAATCTCGGGATCGCTTTCGTTAAAACTACTTCTCTCGAAGTTGCACTAAAAGTCGTTGAGGAGAATGACAACACGCACGAAATTACAGTAGACGGAAAGGCATATGTACTACGTCTAAAAATGGAGGATGGAGCGGTAGAAGTAAAAATATTCAATCTTTCCGAAGATGTATCGAATCAAAAGATTGACTCTGTGTATACGGAGAAGTATTATCCATTCGAGAAGAGGTGTGGGACGAGAAGCATTTTTTCACTGGGCTGCCGACCAGCGTTCGTATCGTGAGGATGACGGTGAACAAAAATATACCATCCTACGTTACCATCGATGGTGAAACGACACTCATATCATACTATGGTCAACAACAAACCTGCCGACATTGCAGTGAATTTATTCACAACGGCGTTTCGTGTGTGTAGAACAAAAAGTTACTTGTCCAAAAACTGGCAGCGAACAGCTCCTCCTATGCAGACGTTGCTAAAAACACAAAGCCCCAACGTACGAAACCATTAACTCCACAATCGGGCTGCGAAGGCGAGTGGCACAAAAGCAGCAGAAACAGCATCAACAGATACAGACATGTCTACAAGCAGCACAATGCCTCCTCCTGTTGTTTTAGTTCAGCGCGAAAATTTCTATGACATCGCTATACCCACAAATGTGCAACAAGACCACGAAACCGTAAACGAGCCATGGACCAAAGTTATTCGCAAATCACATTTGCAGAACGAACGGGAATGAGACAGACTCATCAACATGTAGCAGACGTTCAACACGAAGCACCAAAAAATGCGCTGTGATGATGGCGATGACCTACAGGACAATGACCTCTCCTGAAATAAGCATCTTCATCAGCTACAATATTGCGACCGTAAACGTAAACACGATCACGAACACCACAAAAATTAACGCATTTCAAACGTTCATCCGAACAATGGAGCTTGACATCGTGTTCATTCAAGAAATAGAAAGGGAGCAAATTACTCTCCCTGGCTACAACGTCATAGCTAATGTTGATCACATGAGAAGGGGCAACGCCATCGCGTTGAAAGACTACATCCAATTCTCACGTGTGGAGACGAGTTTGGACGGGTGATTGGTAGCTCTGCGTATTCACAATACTACGCTGCGTGTACGCTCCGTCCGGCTCGGCTCATCGTGCCCAGAGAGAACCATTTTTCAATGATACGATCGCCTTCTACCTTCGTCATCGTACCGATCATGTTATTTTGGCTGGCGACTTCAACTGCGTCATACGGCAATGTGATTCGACGGGATACAACATGAGTCCCTCTCTTCAGACTACCGTCCAACAGCTACAGCTGCATGATGTGTGGCTGAAACTGCGCAGAAATGACGTCGGACATACATATATCACGTCTAACTCTTCCTCACGCCTAGATCGTATATATGTAAGCAGAGGTTTGTGTGAACAATTACGAAATGTACATACACATGCATGCTTGTTTTCTGATCACATGGCATTAACATCACGGATATGTCTACCAAACCTCGGACAACCTCACGGGCGTGGTTTTTGGTCACTTCGACCCAATCTTCTCACCAACGAGAACATAACGGAGCTCCAGACACGATGGCAATTCTGGACACGCCAAAGGCGTAGCTATGGTAGCTGGATGGAATGGTGGCTGTTATACGGAAAGCCAAAACTAACCAGCTTCTTCAAATGGAAATCAAAACAAGTTCATGACGAGTTTCATCACGCGCAGCAAACGCTGTATACGCAGCTACGACGGGAATACGACGGCTATTACCAAAATCCGGGAATGCTAGTAACCATCAACCGCCTCAAGGGAGAAATGCTCGCTCTGCAACGACGGTTTACACAAGCTTTCGTTCGTATCAATGAGCAAATAGTGGCAGGAGAGTCTCTATCGATTTTCCATCTCGGCGAAAGGAGAAGAAAACGGACAACGATAACACGACACGATGCTATCACAACAGCTGATATATACGCGTCTTAAGCTTGTATCGTTCAATCTGGACCATGCTTTCAATCCGGTTTGACGGCATTGAGCTTCGTATTACGAAATGGGGGAGCAGGCATGACAATATGGGTTTGCAAAAGACATAAACGTGCTTTTAAAATAAAAATTATGAATGAAAATTATTTTTACCAAACCAAATTAGTACTCTAGGTAAACTAAAATCACTTTTGCTTGCAAGTAGTAAAAAAATATCATACACAAATTGTGTTTAAAGATAATTTTATATTATAATGGCAAGTTTTGGTGAGAATATCTGAAAATTGATAGAAAATAGTTTAAATTGGGGTCAGAACAGCGTACTTATAGCAAAGAAAAAAATTTCATTCAATTTTTAGCAATTTAAAACTGCCTTAGGGTCGACTAATCTGATAGAGAATAGTTGACCTCATACAAAATCTACTCCCCCGCATTATCGGTCCAAGTGGTGATTTCGGATTCCTTCGTCAATCCCGCTGTGGTAACTCAACCATTTCCACGAAGTTTTCTTTGTGATGATCCTTAGAAGACTAGTCTGAGAATACGTGTCGTACCACGTTAACATAATATAACCTAATAAAGTTATTGTTTCTATTCACAATATCACACAATAAGACAGAACTTTTTCCCATAGCAAAAGTTAATCATTTTCTGTGCTGTCATATGCAACATCATTATTTCCCTATACTCGCGTTTTTCGGAGCAGAAGTGTTTCGCACTAATCGTCGTGGAAAATGGATGGCATGAGGACACGCGAGCGCAAACACTCGATTCATCATCCATCCTCATCATACAAAATTAGTAGATAACTTGCGAAGATAACTTTTTATTTTCGAGTTTGGAAACAAATTTGCGTCTGCTCTCCGAGCATCAACCATGTTTTGAATAGATGAAGACGAAGTGCTTATGCGCGACACATAAAATGGCGATTTGTGGTGGGAGAAGATTTTTCACGATTCAGGGACAGGGCTCCTCGTGATTTTTAAAAAATTTATCCTACTTTCTCTTGGAAACAAAAAAAGAACTTCCCATACCGGGAATCGAACCCGGGCCTTCCGGGTGAGAGCCGGATATCCTAACCACTAGACAATATGGGACATGTTCATCTCACTTTTAACTTCCCACCATTCACTGCACCGAAACCTAAAACATCAAACCAGAAAAAGAACCCCGATTCCAACGCTCACCGTTCGGTGACCCTCTCGGTCCACTCTTGCATTGCGGGGGAGGCCACATAAACATTGAACTTGAACTCTGTGCGAATTTCCTCGTCCGAAAGCGCACGAACAAAAACGGAACAGTTTCGGGTAATAACTACCTGAAAAGCCTCTCGAAGCCTGAGCTATGGCTTTCCATTGTGTTCACCTCACTCTCGGTCATCGCGATATTTGTTTTATAATACAAAAATGAGGGAGAAAAAAATGAACCGACGGCTTTGAACTTTTAACATATTCATCCGTCTGTTGTATGCAGTGGACTTCGGCGGTTGAACTTCGCTAAACACTGTCCATTCAAATTAACGCGCGCCGAGTGTTTAGAATCTGGGTGTGAATCGAGCGGAAGAAGGTTCACACAATATGGAAATGCCGAAACGCTCTCCGCGGCCTTCGCTGGGGCGTATGACAGATTGTCGTCTGCGGGAAGTGCGATTTAGCCAGGGCATTGTTTTAGAAATTTCACGGGCAGTCGGAGTGTTGCGTTCTGGGGAGAGAGATGACAAAAGTCGGACGAAGGGTAATGCGTCTTTTTTCTCTGGATGCTCATCAGCTTGGGTGAATGTTTTATATATGAATTCTATAGAGTTGAATTTACAGTTAAATAATTAAACAATTAGCGCTGTTCAGATCTTCTACCGTGACCCATGGTGACGCGAATAATATTACGTTGAGAAGACAGATTTCCTCGAGAACGATATGATAATACCACGAAGGAACATCTATCGAATTATATTTTTTGACGTAGAACTACGTCTAACCGGAAGATATAGGGGGTGAAATGGAAATCTAGGCACTGAACAAGTAGGAAAAAATGCAAGCTTATAACTCGAGCGTTTCTCAATAGATCGCAAAGGTTTTTGCATCAATTGGTAGGAAATATATCTACGCATCTATCATAACGAATAACATTTCATTTTTCTTGAGATAAATAATTGAATAATTGTGAAATATCAAGCGTTGTCCAAATGCACTATGTGCCCATTTTTGATTGGTCCATTTTGTGCTCCTCAAATCGTACCGGCCAAAACGGACAACCAGAGCAGCAGCGAAATAGAATGAAGCACGATTGGAAAAGAAAAAGAAAAAAATTAACGAAACATTGGTCGCAGTCTCACACATGCGTAATTCTCGAGCCAGCCAGTCAGCTTAAAAATCCCCGCTCCGCTGCCGTAACGATCATTCTCATTCAAACCGTACACCACATCGGTTCGCATCACAACACATCAACAAACCAACCCAAGTAACCATGTCTGACCATGGCAAAGGAGGAAAAGTGAAGGGAAAGGCAAAATCCCGCTCGAACCGTGTTGATCTGGAGTTCCCCGCAAGGGTAGCTAGGCCGAGCGCGTTAGTACCAGTGCACCAGTCCACCTAGCCGGCGTTATATAGTTTCGGCCGCCGAAGTGATCGAGTTAGCTGGCAAAGCTGCTCGCGACGATAAGAAAACCCGCATTCGGAACAGAACACATTCGGTTCGGTGGACATCAAGACAACAGGCAGTTGCAACGAGTGGCGAGTGGCAAACGCAATCGCAAAACGGCATCAGATAGCAGAAGAAAAAAGTTTGTTCTTTATACAAACTGCTTTGGTGGCAAATCCAGAACAAGGCAGCATCGAGGGCATTCGAAATGTTTTTTTTTTCAAAACCACGAGTACAAAGTTTTCGAAATTGGAACCATTCCATAAAACAAGGCGCTTTTCAGGGCCATTAAACCTTCCAAAAAAGAGTTTAGGAAATACAGTTCAATGCTTTCTAAAACATTATCCAAAATAATAATAAAACACAAATTGATTTTTTCATAATTTGTTTGCCAGGATCTGATGAGTATCTGAATTTGGCAGTTGTTCTGAGCTCATTGATAGTTGGGGACTTTACTGATTATTCAATTTTCACCAATTCTTAAATTGTTTCCAGATTGAAAGTGCAGTAATTTACAATTAGTTCGAAATTAAGCTAATTGGACGGACATGTAATGCAACTTATTTAGTTGGACATTTTTGTAAACATAGAGATCCAAATTATGACCCCACATTGAAAGTCGACACTGTACCACTGTCATCGCAAATGTTCAATTACAGGTTAAAATCGCCTCCAATGCGACACTGAGGTGTGCTTCGGCACGTCGCATTAAATATAATTTACTATACAACATGTCACGAGCTGGAAGAGAAGAAATTTTCCAACTGTGAAAGCTGTGGCGAGTGGTAAACGCAATCGTTAAACAGGAAGGTTTAGTCGAACAAGATGGGGATATCGAGTGATAACAAAACAATAAACTCTTTAGATTGAAGATAATTTTGTGATCCTGAAAAGGACCCTTTTTAGCAATCCAACGAGCGAACAAATCGTAATGAATGTATTATTTTGCCATCGCTCCCTTTTAACGCTCATTCGTTCATCTCGTTGGACTCGCCCCTCTGGCTGAGTCTGCCGATTTGTCTCTATTCTGTGAGTGTGTAGCGCTAGAGTATAAAACACGCGGACCCCAAAAAAATATCTTATTTACTTTCAAACCGTAAACCCGTGTGGTTGTACGGCATCGACATCGTGGACGTAACAAAGGAGGAAAAGTTAAGGAAAAGGCAAAGTCTCACTCGAACCGTGCAGGTCTCCAGTTCCCTGTTGGTCGCATTCACTGATTGCTCCGCAAAGGTAACTAGGCCGAACGGATTGGTGCCGGAGCACCAGTATACCTAACAGCGATTATAGAGTTTCGGCCGTCGGAGTGCTCGAGTTGGCTTGCAAAGCTGCTCACGACAATCAGAAAACCCGCATCAAGAACAGAGCAGCTTCGGTTCGGCGCTCATCAAGGCAACAATTAGTTTCAGTGAGTGGCAAAGTGTTTCTCCGGCACGTCGCATTAAATGTAATTTACTGAACAACATGTACAAGCTGGATAGGAAGAAATTTTCCAACTGTGAAAGCTGTGGCGAGTGGCAAACGCAATAGCTAAACAGGAAGGTTTAACCGAACAAGATGGGAATATCGAGTGATAACAAAAACACAACACCAAAGGTTCTTTTCAGAACCATCAACATGTTCATAAAGAGTAAACAGTAAACTAATCCATTTTTCAGGTAGATAGGTAGGTATTCACGTAGGAGAAGAAAATAAAACAATATATTTAAAATATATATTTAACAAAAGCTGTTCCCTTTGTATAGTCCTACGTCACTCCGGTTATGTCCCCGACATTACCCACCCGTCTTTTTTCAGCTATTTTTCGAACTTAAATGACGTCGTACATTCTTTTGTTATTGCATTTCCAGCGTGAAAAAAAAAAGAAGTATTGTAAGATTGTATCTCCCTCAATGTGTTTGTTGTAAATCATCGATATTGGCGTTACATTTGTCTTTGTTAATTATGCAGAAATAACGTTTTTTTTGACAAAATCGTTATCGATAGTACTATGAACATCGAAGAAGTTGAAGAATGGCGATATTTGGATGCTTCAATTGCCAAATCGATTAACTCCATAAAACAAGAAGCCGAGAAAAATGTTCTGCCATTATTTGCTTGAAGCGTGAAGGTGACAGACTAATCACGAGCGAGCTTGAGCACAAGCGTATTATATTTTGTTTACAAACAACACACAGTAGACTTCCAAGATCTTCCAGAATGTTCTGCCATGCAAATGAAACACAAATATCTGCATTACTCGGGAATTAATCAAGCAAACGAAACCAACTTTGGCATGTGGAGGTATTAGAGTGCAATAAATGTTTCTATGGTAATTAGACACTCCTCCCCCCTCTTTAAGGGGGGCTGCCATACAAATGAAACACAAATTTCTGCATTACTCGAGAATTGATCAAGCAAATCGAGCCAAATAATTTATCAAACGTTATCACATCCACGTTTTCTTACTAAGCGCACGTTCACGGGTCCTCGCAGAACTGTTCTTTGATTGATCTTCTAATCTACCCTTTAAAATTATTTTTCAACATTATAATATCAGATTATTTTCAGACGCAATTTTCGTTCAAGATTTTTCAACCACTTACAAATAACATGTTTCCCCGTTACATGGAATAAATGTTTGATACAGAAAATATGATAGAATGTCTTAAATATGATAGGGATGTCTTCTCTAAATCGGACAATTCCTTTCTCGAGTTTTGCTCTTATCAATTTAATATTTCGGATTTCGGGGAGGAAATGGAAAACATGACTGACCAAGTTGGCTATCGTTAAACTAATCAACGAATCACTTTATTCTCTCTACTCATCGATCACTAATACAATGGTTATATAAAAGTCTTTGTTTACCACATTTCTCTAGCTAGTGGGTTTAGACACAAAGTTCGAATGAGAATAACTCCTACAATCAACACATTCGGCGATCCATTTTTATTTATATAGATAGAAGACGACATAAGAGTGCGTTTTATCACATTAAAATCGATTTCCACTTTCGAACGAAGATCAATTCCGTTACCGCAAACATCAAATGGACTAGCAACGCTTGTTAATATGTAATTGTCAATATTTCGAATTTTCCTATTTCCCTTCAGAGTTGTCCGAAAATAATTCTCGCGTTATGCAGAAATTTGTGTTTCATTTGTATGGGAGCATCCCTTCAAAGAGGGGGGAGGAGTGTCGAACTACCATTGAAACGTTTATCGATCCCTAAAATCTCAATATGCGAAGTTTGATTCCATTCGTTTGATTAGTTCTCAAGTTGTTCAGCACCCTCCCACCCCCTCTTTAGAGAGGGGAAAGGAGTGTCAAACCACCATAAAAACTGGAAGTTTGTCATATCTATGGTATAACCGCAAGGGTGACGTAGGACTATCGTTGATTTAGAGATCATTCGTTTGAAGTTGAATCTAAATCCATTCTGAATGAATGAATGAATGAATATTTGGGGGACTTCGAAAACGAGAGCGTTACGTTGGAGGCACAAGGTTTTATGCATCCAACATAGGATACGAAAAACCTTGTTCTGAAGAATAATCTTCAGAAGCTTTCCTGCTAACTGTACATGATTGACAAATCACAAACCCAAATGTATTATATTATCCATATGGATAGAAAACATTAAAATAAACTCTTTCGCTTGAATGTAATTTTCAATTCAAAGAGGAACTGGCAGATTATTTTCCAGCAACGATTAGATATTTCCACATTTTCCTCGATACTGGAAGCCCACCAGTGGTTAATGCTAATTCGATAACCACCTGTTAAAAGCACTTGATTGAAACATATTTGGTCACAGTGTTACGTGGATAGAAAACATTCAAATAAACTCTTTCACATGAATGTATTTTTAAATTCCCAGAGGAACTGGCAGATTATTTTCCGGATCTTTCTCGATGCTGAAAGGCATCCAAACGGAAAGAATTCCGTGCGTGTATGTGTGTGTAGCGGCTGCTTCGATGGTCACCTTCTCTTCTCCTGAAGGATCGGCTTCTCTGTGCTCCCTCACAGTTTCAAACAAACTGCTTGCGTTTCAGGGCAGATCTCGATCCTTCGCCGTCCAGCATCCTCAGCAACGATGTTGTCTTGTCGATGTCCTCACGAAAAATGAATGCGTCTCACCACCAGAATATCGCTTAGGTATGCTTTCTGTGCGTGTTTGAATCGAGAGAAGGCGTGGTTTACGATGGCAATTTGGGAGGCAAACTAGAGGGGAATGAACTCTCTGAGCTCGGAACTTTCGGCGACAGAGCAATAATCGATTGCGGGCGCATACAATATTGGATACGGAAATATCCTACTGATGGGGAAGAATAATCTTCAGAAGCTTTCCTGCTAATTACACTTGGTTGAAAAATTACAAAATCAAATGTATTTGATCGCTGTGTTATATGGTTAGAAAACATTAAAATAAACTCTTTCACATGAATGTATTTTTAAATTCCCAGAGGAATTGGTAGATTATTTTCCAGAAATGATTAGATCTTTCCGGAACTTTCTCGATGCTGAATGGCATCCAAACGGAAAAGATTCCGCGCGTGTATGTGTGTAGCGATGTCTTCCCGGGGAACCGTTTGTGGCATCACTCTCCTCCTGATGGATTCCCTTCTGTCCTAGGGTGCACAAACAGGCTCTTGGTGACACCGTTCATCCGCGCTTTCATGATAAACGAAATTAGCTTCACAACAACAGCGACAACATGCTCCAATCGCTGTTCAATCATAACTGAGTGGGTTTACGAGCGGCGCTCGCTTATATACCGATTGGTGATTTCAATAGGCTGTTTTGGAAGCAATTTTAAGACTATTGAAACAAGTTTTTGGATCAAAAAGTAACAAGTATAGAACGCGTAGACATTTTATCTTTCGAATGAAGTGTTTATCATACCATTTCGTTCAGTTGTTTAGGAGCTATTAACGCTCAAAATCTCGGTCTCCGGCGTAACGCATTCGTTTTCGAAACTTTGATTTTACACCCCGGTATAGAAATGAAAGACGTAGTCCTACGTCAAAACATTTATTGCTCCCTAAAACCTCCACATGCCAAATTTGGCTCCATTTGCCTGATTAGTTTTCGAGTTATGCAGAAATTTGTCTTTCATTTATATGGCACCTCCCCCTTAGAGAGGGGGCTGGAGTGTCTAACTACCATAGACACTTTTATTGCACCCTAAAACCTCCACATGCCAAATATGGTTTGGTTTGTTTGATTAATTTCCGAATAATGCAGAAATTTGTGTTTGCAACCCCCCCCCCCCCCCCTTTAGACACGGGGGGAGAGGCCTCGAACTATCATAAAAACCTTCCCCGACCCCAAAAACCCCTACATACCAATTTTCATGTCAGTCGGCTCAGTAGTTTCCGAATCCATAAAAATCAGACAGACAGAAAGACATCACTCTATTTTTATATATATAGATTAGCTAATAGGAGTGTTTGCTATTAAAGTGATGTATCGCTTCTTAAGTACTGTATGAGATACACAGAAATCAAAACAATACTGTGCCTATTGAATATTCGACACATACTCGACATTGGCTCATGGTAACCGTAGTTCGTGCGTGACAACGGTATCTGGAGAAAGTTGTGAGACCTCAGATTTTTTTGCTGAATGTTGAAGTTCACAAGCTGTAAAAATTCTGAGCAATCAATATGCGACAATAACAGGTCGGAGATGAAACATATTTTGGCAACGTATCGACGATTAAACAAAGAATCCTGTCCGATGAGTTTGCAGCGATCTTCGTAACTGGAGAGGTTGTTGGGATCATTCCAAGGATAGAATAGTTTCTAAACGTAGGATGCTGTTTTGGTAGTATGGTGACCAAACGATCGATGCGTATTCGAGTATCGAACGAGTATGTTTTGTTGTACGAAACATAAATCCAAGCATTCTAGATGACTTCGTTGCAGTATATGCAATGTGTTCACGAAAAGGTAGCCTAGAGTCCAGCATAACTCCTAGGTCCTTGACACAACTGACACGTTGTAATATACGATCCCGCAGCTAATACTCGAAGTGCACTGCAGTGCGTTTACGCGAGAATGATATGATTGTGCATTTGGTGGGAATATCACACCATGCAGCGAAGACGTCGATTTGTGACTGGAGAAATGCCGCGTCTTGTACACTACGAATCAAATGGTACAGTTTACAATAGTCCGCGTAAGATGATTTTTGGCAATCCAGAACAAAATTGATGGAATAGCAGAAAGATGTATGTTCCTAAGTGACTTCCTTGTGGAACACCAGAAGTAACACCAAAAGGCTTGTAGATAGAGTCCCCGATTTTGACGGACATCTGCCGATTTACCAAATAGGATTGGAGCCAACTAAGAAAGGAGCCGTTGAAACCAAGACGATTAAGTTTTGCAATGATTACCTGATGATTGATGGTATCGAAAGCCGCCGAAAAATCGGTGTAAACAACTAGGTTTATGACTGTGGATCGTTTCGAAATGAATCCATGTTGTTGTTCGGCTATGTAGCTCTTGCATGTGTACGAGATGTAATCCAAGACGATGAGTTCGATTAATTTGGATATTACATATAAGCAAGCGATCTCTCTGTAATTCTGGACTTCTTTCTTACAACCTTTCTTAAAAACTGAACTTTCAGCATATTTTTTCAAAATAACGGAAGGGATACCGTCCGGTCTAGGATTGGAAGAGTGTTTTCGTTTATAGCAGCCGTCTTCAATGACGTTCTGGTTAATTATAGGTGGTGACTCCTGATCAAGACACTCATTGACAAAAACGCTCTGGAATTGTCATTTGGCAATTGAATTTGGGAAAAATAATTTTCATTCATAATTTTTATTTTGAGAGTGGGCGCATTCCTTCTGCAAATCCATATTGTCATGCTCACTCCCCCCAATTCGTAATACGAAGGTCAATGTCGTCAACGCGAATAACGAAATTAAACGGACAACCTACAAATGTCTCCGTAGGAAAAATAGTGCAGCGGGATAACTAGATTTTCATAATGATATAAACATATTATAGTATGGAGGTAATCAGATTGGTTTCTGACATAAATTATTTATTATTTATTGGCTGAAAAGATGTTGTCATTCAGTGGTGTTAAAACTTATTATTAAAGAAATTTGTTTTGAATATGTACACTTAAAACTAATTTTTAATTTTAGGGTGGTCCGAAAAATAGTTTTTTTTTACATTTTTTCCAAAATAATTTACTTAAGTTCTAGGATAAAACGTTATAAAAAGTTTTTCATTTAGAATCGCATGTAGATTCCATTCTTTTAGTTAGATTTCTTAAATGGTTACAATTTCACAAAGTATTGGAATTTCATAAATTTTTAAAAACTCATATCTTCATTTTGGTGAGTTCGCCACGGCACCACTGTACATCAAACTTTGTTGAGCTGGTAGGGTTTTCCAAAGAAAATACAAAAAAAAGTCACAGGAGGGTTGTGTCCGAGACACGACCGCATAGTTGACGTAGGATTTCGTTAGGCTATCTGTTGTTTTTTGTATATGTTTGAAGAATTACATCGTTAAACTCTTTGATAATGATTTGGTTTTAATGTTAGGAAACACATTTCGGTAGGAACAAAAATGCCCCCTACTTTCATGTATTTGCAATGTCGATTTCCCCCAGGCAGCTTGGTTTTGATGTCTCTCTTAGGGACCCGCCGCATGTGTCGTCAATTTCGACAAATCAGATTCCGTTGGGATAGGGGTTGAGATTTTTCAATTGTTCGATAGTTAGTTTCATGACATATATTATTTTCTTCAATATAAAAAACTAGCTAACCCGGCAAACTTCGTCCCGCACATTTACTTGATTAATTCTCGAGTAATGCAGAAATTTGTGTTTTATTTGTATGGCAGCCACCCCTAAGAGAGGGGGGAGGGGTATCTAACCACCATAGAAACATTCATTTCACCCTAAAGTTTCCATATGCCTAATTTGGTTTAATTTGCTTGATTAATTCTCGGGTAATGCACAAATTTGTGTTTCATTTGTACGGCAGCCCCCTCTAAGAGAGGGGGCTGCCGTACAAACTTTCACATGCCAACTTTGGTTTCGTTTGATTGATTAATTTCCGAGTAATGCAGAAATTTGTGTTTCATTTGTATGGCAGCCCCCCCTTAGAGAGGGGGGAGGGGTCTCAAAATATCACGAAAACCTTCCCCGGCCCCAAAAACCCCTACATACCAATTTTCATGTCGATCGGTTCAGTAGTTTCCGAGTCTATAAGAATCAGACAGACAGACAGACATCACTCCATTTTTATTTTTATTTTTTTTTTCAATTCATTTATTTGTAAGGCTCAATCGCATGAGCCTTGCGGAGCCACTAATTCATGATTTGTTTTTACAGAATTTCAACTTAAATCTATGTTTAGTAGGTTTCGACCGATTACTCGCGGTTTACTCGAGGTTAGAGGGGCAACAATTTTTGTGGGATGGATCAGGTTAGGGATATGGATATGAGGTATCGTTGTCTCAACCGAGCACTCCATTTTTATATATATAGAAGATTGTTGTGGAGTGCCGAAATCGATTGACCCAAAAATTTCATCAATCCATCATTAAATGATTGAGCAATAAGCGTTTGAAATTGGACAATTTTCACGATGTGCTCGATTTTCGATTTTCAATTTGTACCCCAATATGTTCCCGAAAGACGTAATCCTACGTCAAAAAATCACAGGAGGGTTGCGTCCGAGACACGACCGCATAGTTGACGTAGGATTCCGTTATGTTATCGGTTACATGTGTCGGGTCTACACTTCAATAAAAATACTTGTTTTCCTGCAATTAGTTTATATCAGACTTTATTGTACAGCACACCAAATATTTCCGTCCGCTCGCTATCCGTTCTACCATTCAACTCCCCTTTTCTCTATCTCCTCTCTCTCTCTGACCTTCTACGTCCTCTCTCTTTCTCATATACGCTCACATCATACTCTCTGTGTTCAGCACTACTTCTTACTCGAGGGACAAGACCCTACAACATGCTGATATTGGATATGTTTGAAGAATCACATTGTTAAACTCTTCGATAGTAATTTGGTGGCCCTGAAAAGGGCCGTTTTGTCTGGTTGTTAGGTATTCTTGGTTCACTCTACGAATGTCCATAACCGAGTGATAATGATAGAAAGATGGTGATTAGTCATTTGATGGTGCGTATCACGATAGAAGAAGTGGAATGAGATATGATGAAAGCCGCCTTCTGTGGGCCTGGACGAGCTGACTCCTGTGTTATGTATGGATGAAATAAAGAAAAAAAACTCATCAATGTTATATAAGGTAATTATCATTATCGAACACAATTATCAAGTTTTCTCACCAGAAAAAAGTGTTATTTTATTATAGAGAAAATATATTTGAAATGGAAAGGGTAATTTGATTTATAATTTTTACTTTCTGAGTGTTTACTCAACCCATGGAAATTCGCTTTAAACCCAATGGAACACGATGCTACATGCCTCAATGCGAATTTCAATTGGACATTGATATCGGTCATTGATATGAAATTTCACGAAGCAACCAACATAAAAGTTTCAAATTTAAATTTTATTAATATTCTATCAAACATAAGTTCTATTCAGTTCATTGAAATATTCTTCAATTAATCCATCGAAAGATTCTTATTGGAACGAAAATAAAAAAAAACCATTCATCGCTCCATATTAATTCGCCAGCACGTATGCAATCAGCAATGCCCACGCTAGTTACAATGAGCACTATCCATTTGTGCGCGTCGTTAGTTAAACTATCGATCACGAAGGTATTGAGATGCTGATTTCCCCCAGACACCTTGGATTTGAAATCTCTGTTAGGGAATACAAAAGCTCCCCCTACTTTCATGTAATTGCAATGCCTATTTCCGCCGGGCGGCTTGGTTTAGATGTCTCTGTTAGGGAATACACTTCGGTGGAATCAAAAGTTCCCACTATTTTGATGTCCTGATCTCTCCGTATCTTCAATTTCGACCAATCAGAACGAGGTATTTCCGTTTGGAGATTTTTTGATTGTTTGCTAGTTAGTTTCATATGATATATTATATTATCAATTGTGATGAATTGTTATGGAGTGCTCAGATCGATTGATGCAAATATCTCGTAAATCCATCAGGAAATAACTGACCAATTATTATAGGTACATGAGCCGCCGCATGTGTCGTCAATTTCGACCAATCAGAAGTGGGTATTTTCGTTAGGATAGGGGTTGAGATTTTCCAATTATTCGATAGTTAGTTTCATGACATATATCATTTGATTCAATGTAAAAAATTGTTATGCAGTGCCGGAATTGATTGACGCAAAAATCTCATCAATCCATCATGAAATGACTGAGCAATAAGCGTTTGAAATTGGACAATTTTCACGATATGCTCGATTTTCGATTTTCAATTTGTTCCCCAATATGTTCCCGAAAGACGTAATCCTACGTCAAAATTTTTCTCAAATAGCCCATAAATTTTCCAACTAGATATCTGGATTTCGATTTACGATTTTTTGAAATAATGCGCAATATACGAACACGAATACGAATTGAATTTGGATACGCCCTTTTAATAAATCAATCGTAATTTAAATTGGTCATATGAGAATGACAATTATGGTTTTGGGTGACTTCCATCATACGTACCAAGTTTCAATAAAATCAAAGAAGATCGCATAATTTGGAGTTTTTCGCCTTGATCTACAAGAGAAAAATAATGTTACAAGTGTTTCAAATATATATACAGCAGAACTGATCCGACAAAGTCATCACGGAATTCTCGAACAGAGAATTTCTTCGGACCCGAGCTGTTACTTGTCGGGTCGGATTAACATAAAATAGCCGCACTTACTCGAAATGATAGCGTAATCCCTTCATTTCTCACGCAGCAATGGTTTCCAATGAATAGTAACAAAAGCAGATGCCAAGTAAACATTCAGAAGCAACAGTATTGAGGATAAAATTTATGGAAAAAAGTTGCTTGCCCCGAGTGAGGATCGAACTCACGACCTTAAGATTATGAGACTTACGCGCTACCGACTGCGCTATCGAGGCAACTATGAGTACTCGCGCAAAATTACAGAAAATGCTAAAGAAAAACAATAAATAGAAACGTCTATTGCTTTAACTGGAAAACAGCACACGTGTATACAGCTGTACTGCAGCCTAGTAGAAGATGAGTGAAGAGCAGACTCAAGTTTCATCTTCTATAAGATATCAGTGTATTTCATTGTAACGCACGTAGGGCAAGTGCGGATAAGACGGACAGTGAGGATAATATGGACATGCGGTTGATCCGTATAGTTACATTCTAAATTTAAAATTTATTTCAATGAGAACCCATGTTATTCTCTAATATTTTAACCACACTATGACAATGAATACTGATCAAAAGTGGAAAAGGGAAACAAAAACCGAGAATCATGAATGATGCCGCATGTGGATATTATTTTTGCGGCTTCGATATTAACCGTTCGAGTGCGGAGCAAAATATGCCAAAGTGCGAGTAAGTTTGGGTATATATATGAATGCTTTAGCTTCAGTGCCATTTTCTAAATCCATCGAAAAATGGATGAGCAACAAGCGATAGAATCTAGTCTTTTTCAATCTATATCCCTAATATGCCCCGAAAGACAAAATCCTATGTTAAAAGGCGCTCCCCGCAGTTACAAGAGGAGCGCTCAAACGGTTAAAAGGGGACACCTGTCTAGAAGATCGAAAAATAAGTTATCATTAGTTATTCAAGTATTTAATATTATTTTCGTTATTATTTCGAAACTTATTTTACTGGTAGTTTTGTTCCGATATGTTACATTACATCAAAACGATATTAGGAATGCACGGAAAAGTTGAATTATTAAAATAAAGATACTGGAGAGACGAAACGGGTAGTGAAATATTGAGATCACATCCAATGCATGATGGAAAATGATGGAAAGAATATTCAACTTTTTTTCTATCACTTTCTCTGTTTGTTCTATTTCAGTTGGTGGACAGACAAACGATGGGAGAGAGAGCGGAATTATATCTCTCATAAGCCATAAATCTCTACGCTTCTTATATTGAGAACCTGTCGAGACCGAAAAGTAGGTTTGTTTTAATTTCAGAAAAAAAAACTATGGATGGGTTATACCTATTTTTTTTTTCAATTCATTTATTTGTAAGGCTCAATCGCATGAGCTTTGCGGAGCCACTAATTCATGATTTGTTTTAACAGAATTTCAACTTAAATCTATGTTTAATAGGATTCGACCGATTACTCGTGGTTTACTCGAGGTTAAAAGGGCAATGGGTTATACCTATGATATATCCGCAAGGTTGACGTAGGACTGCCGTTGGCTTAGTAATCATTTGTGTTTCTTCAATTAGCAATAATCGCACCTTGTTACTCATTTGGTACGATATCGCCGCTGCGCAGAGCTATCTTTCGTGTGTATTGATTAAATTATTGATTAAACTAGTGAATGAATAAAACAATTTACGAATTCAATTGCAAACAAATCCCAATTTAGGTCAATTCATGCATTATGGTAGTAGTTATCGCAGCAAATAGTTATCAACATTTTGCCTAATCATCGAACGGTATACGTAGAAATTCAGTGAGCTGGCGACATGAAGGGATATCTTCCAATGCAGTCTTGAATAACCGAACCAAAGCGTTGCATTTGTACCCGCTTTTGTAGACCGTGTTAGCAAAATGAATTTCAGAGAGTACAAATGCTTGGAGGTATAAAAGTACTGTACTCCGATTATCATAAACGCAAACGAGTACAAGAGTACCCGCAGCTTGCATCTTTTTTTCATTGCCAATTTCCCCATGCTCCATGGTTTTGAAACCTGTGTTAGGAAAACATCCATTAATTCCAGCTATCGTACCTCAATCGTTGCGCAATCACAACTGAGTGGATTTCCGAGCGGCACTTGCTCATATACCGATTGGTATGATCTCAAAAGCTCGTTTTGAAAGCAATTTTATGGCTATTGAAACAAGTTTTTGGATCAAAAAGTAGCAAGCAGAGAACGCGTAGACGTTTTATCTTTCGAATGAAGTGTATATCATATCGTTTCGTTCAGTTGTTTAGGAGCTATTAAGGTGAAGGTGGAAGCTAGCCACAAATGGCTGCCACAATGGCGCTCATTTCTTTCATCTCCCTCCTTCACCTCTCGCCCGAAAATCAATAATTTTGCGAAACAGTGTGAAGAAAATGATCGTTTTCGCACACTTCCCATCAAGTAATATCAACCAAACTCTAATCGATTAATCACAAGATATTAAATTTTCATCTGCTTTCGCACCGTATAGTGAAGAACGTCGGAAAACTCGAGCAAGTGCTCTGAAAGTTAAATTTTCGTTTTTCAATCTTCTGCAATGGTTTTGTTTGTATTGGTGAAAGCATTGTTATTTTTTCGACACTGATGCCAAACAACATCATCGAAACAGCTATAAAAACCACTCAATAAAATGTTATTCCGGAGTCATAGCGTCCCATGTCATGAAAATCAATAGAATAAAATTGTGTTGATATCAATACAATTATTATTTTTACGTTTAATGGGTCTATAATGTAAGTTTTAGCAACTTTAACATTGGGTAAGAAAATTGTATTGCAGAGCTCGGAACACTGCCACGGCTGCCTATGCTTTCAAAAACAGTAAACGGAAAAGTATTAAATTCAATCTAAATGCCTCGGCCAACGAAGAGAAGAGTTAAGGCTTTCCAACGTGAATATGTGAAAACAATACGATCAACGAAGGAAAATATTAAGGAATTATCAACATCGAGTTACTATGCGGAAGAACTTGTTAATACCAAAAGTGCCCCAATTCGCATGTGTTATAAATTTGCTCATGTTACGCTCGCGTATAATCAGAATCATATGCAAATGCACCTTCTATATATATTTATATTTGCAATTGTTCATCGGAACATATCGTTCATACATTTTACTTTAGTATTGAATTGTTATTTGTTTTTTTTTTCAAATGTATTCAAAGACTCGTGTCAATGAAGCGCCACACAGTCTGATAAGTGAATTGATCTATTTACGTGTGCTTTGCTCTTCTCTCACAAACACTATTACCCCATTTTTACACGAGGGTTTACCTATACTACTACAATGGCTAGCTTCCACCTTCACCTTAACGTTCAAAATCTCGTTCTCCGGAGTAACGCTTCCGTTTTCGAAACTTTGAACTTTCGTCCCAGTATAGAAATGAAAGACGTAGTCCTACGTCAAAAAATGGGTGGGTTATATCTATGATATTACCGCAAGGTTGAAGTGGTACTACCGTTGTTTTAGTAAGTATTTGTATTGAATTGATTAAAATATCGATTGAATTAGAAAATTTTGAATTCAATTGAATTCAACATATTTGCTTTGTAAGTAAAAAGTTTAAATAGTTACCATTTAAGATCAATTCATACATTGTGATAGATTATGTTCTTCATTACAAGTAAATTTTTTGACCGTCCTTTTACGTTTGATATGATACCTAGGACTTCCAAAATATTTGAACGGAAAAATTGTCAAACAATAATTGTATTTTACATCTCCCTCTGAAAATATTGCATCTCTCATGTTTACGTAGTTCTCGAACCGCGAAAGTTAATTCAATTCTAGTATCTGAAATGACGATTTTCCCAAGCTTCTCAGTTTAGAAGTTCGTTTTAGGGAAGCATATTCCGGTTTGCATAAAGACAAAAGAGTACAAAAGTACTTGCAACTTGCATATATTTGTAATGCTAGCTAGGTGGGAACGAAAATACCTCCAACTTGCATGTATTTGCAAAGTGGATTGCCACAGGTAGATTGATTAAGAAGTCTGTGTTGGGGAAACCGTAAATCGGATCAATCAAAACTTGGCAGTTAGGGAGTTTAGATAACGCTTGACATTTTACAGTTTTTCAACTGTTTATCTCATGGAAAATAACAGTTTATTAATTATGATAGACGCGTAGAACTATTTTCTATCAATTGATGCAAACATCTTTCCGGTCTATTAAGAAATGTTCGAGTTATAATCATTCGGAACCTTCCATTTTTTCCGGCATGTTCTGTGTTATGTTTTTAATTCTACTCCCATACACTCCGATTAGACGTAGTCCTACGTCAAAACATTGAAAAACACTTTTTGTGACACATTTTATTGTTCTGTTGTATCAGGTCATTTTGAATTAAACACATTTTAATCATGGAAAGAGCATCAAAATCAAATATACTCTCAAATTTACCGTTACGACCAATCACTTAAAAAATTTCGTTGGGACTGTTTACCATTTTGTTGAACGGTTTTATTCAGCTTCACCCGTTTGTCGATTTGTAACTTTGTCTGTAGCGCTGTCCCACATGAATAGAAATTTAACCCCATTCCTTTGGAACACACCTTTATCTCTGTTGTCATTATAAAACTGCGTATTTTAAGATCTTGAAAAACCATGATTCATTGCGTGGACAGCGTCGTTGTTGGACGGGCTGGACGGCGAGGGATCGGGTGCCTTTCTCAAGGCAATGAGGGTGGAGGTGTAGTGCAGGAGTAAAGCAAAGTTTTTCCAAGGGCCTTTCTCAAGGCTAGAGACGAACGAACTGAAAAAGTTTAAAGTCTCTATAATACAAAACCTAATCTAACCTAACCCTCTTGAAAACCCAAATGGCGGCCGCTACAGAATGGCGGATTACATATTTTCTCAAAACCCCATCAGACCCCATCAATATGGGTATCGAATGAAAGAGATTGACTAGTAGAACACAGTTATTCACGAAAAAAGCAAACCAAAATGGTGGCCGCTACAAAATGGCACAATTTTTTTTCAAAAATTTGGGCAAGAAATAAAAATTTAAAAAAAAACAGGAAGTGGGTTATATCTATGGTATAACCGCAAGGGTGACGTAGGACTATCGTTGATTTAGAGATCATTTGTATGAAGTTGAATCTGAATTCATTCTGAATGAATGAATATTTGGAGAACTTCGAAAGCGAGAGCGTTACATTGGAGGCACAAGGTTTTATGCATCCAATATTGGATACGGAAATATCCTACTGATGGAGAAGAATAATCTTCAGAAGCTATCCTGTTGATTGCGATTGATTGAAAAATCACAAAACCTAATGTATTTGGTCACAGTGTTACATGGATAGAAAACATTAAAATAAACTCTTTCACATGAATATATTTTGAAAATTCCCAAAGGAACTGGCAGATTATTTTCAGTAACGATTAGATATTTCCACATTTTCCTCGATACTGGAAGCCCACCAGTGGTTAATGCCAACTCGATAACCACCTGTTAATAGCCGCGCGTGTATGTGTGTGTAGCGATGTCTTCCCGGGGAACCGTTTGTGGCATCACTCTCCTCCTGATGGATTCCCTTCTGTCCTAGGGTGCACAAACAGGCTCTTGGTGACACCGTTCATCCGCGCTTTCATGATAAATAAAGAGCTTCACCGCAACAGCGACAACATGCTCCAATCGCTGTTCAATTAGAACTGAGTGGATTTCCGAGCGCCGCTCGCTTATATACCGATTGATGATTTCAATAGCCTGTTTTGAAAGCAATTTTAAGACTATTGAAACAAGTTTTTGGATCAAAAAGTAACAAGTATATAACGCGTAGACATTTTATCTTTCGAATGAAGTGTTTATCATACCATTTCGTTCAGTTGTTTAGGAGTTATTAACGCTCAAAATCTCGGTCTCCGGCGTAACGCTTTCGTTTTCGAAACTTTGATTTTACACCCCGGTATAGAAATGAAAGACGTAGTCCTACGTCAAAATTGTATGGTTTCATTGTAGAGAAATATACTGATGATGCAGATAATGTACTAAAACTAGAAAATTAAATAAGTAAAAAAAATCTTTTTAAGTTAAACGGTTTCATTGTAATTAAACATAATAGTAATACAGCTAATGTACTAAAGCAAGAAAATAATATGGCAAGTAGCTGTTAGTAGTTATCCCAACCCTTACATACTGCCTTCCCTAGGCGTACTTTAACACTAGAACCGCCAAAGGTTTACCATTGAATTCAAATTCGTTAAACGAGCTGGTTAAACCTGCATTTTTTTCTGATCTTTGACTGTGGTTCCAATGATCGTACAGTGTGCCCTATTAAAAATTCGAAAATCCTCTAGATTCAAAATCATTTTCTCAGTTTTTTTATGGTTGAAAAACCATGTATTTTAGTCAATTCATAAGTAAGAGAAAGCCGAATGACGAACAGGACGGGTAGGAAGGACACTTAAAAGGTGTGTCACATCAAATTGCATCACGGAAAAAACGCTGTAGAAATTTAATTTTTAGGAATTATATCTTCAGCTTTCGCTCATAATCAGATAAGAGTGTATAGATCACGTTGGCCATGCTTCACTGTCAGTTTTTCGTAAATTTGGAAAAATGT
This sequence comes from Toxorhynchites rutilus septentrionalis, assembly GCF_029784135.1. Lineage (NCBI taxonomy): Eukaryota > Metazoa > Arthropoda > Insecta > Diptera > Culicidae > Toxorhynchites > Toxorhynchites rutilus. Next base: position 320,968,288 of record NC_073745.1, on the reverse strand, counting down.
CGTCGAACGAAAAAGAGCGTCGTGAATTAATCCTGTGCACTCATTTCGAGAATCCGGAGTTGTCACATCGGGACATCGGTAAGATGCTGGGAATCGTCCAATCCACGGTCAGCAGAGTACTAAAACGATACTTCGAGAACCTAACCATCGACCGGAAGATGAAGAACAGCAAAAATGGATGCTCTGTCAGTGAAAAAGATCACAAGCGCGTAGTTAAGCAGTTTAGACGTGATCCGAGAAGTTCGGTCCGGAATGTCGCCAATAAGCTGAATTTGTCAAGTTCATTCGTCCAGCGGACCACGCAGCGGGAGGGCCTGCGTACATACAAGGTTTTAGAAGGCTCCTAACCGCGACGAAAGGCAAAACATGGTGGGGAAGACGCGAGCCCGGAAGCTGTACACCGAAATGCTGACGAAGCCGCATTGCCTGGTAATGGACGACGAAACCTACGTCAAAGCGGACTTTCGTCAGCTGCCGGGCCTGTTGTTCCTCTCCACAGAGGACAAATTCAGCGTTCCGGAGGAGATTCGCAAGCAGAAACTATCCCAGTTTGCCAAAAAGTACATGGTGTGGCAAGCGATCTGCTCTTGCGGAAAGCGGAGTTTTTATCGCGAAAGAAAGTTTTCCGAACTTCTATGGAGGCGTTTTACGGTTGCCGAAAAGTAGTGAAAATAGGAGAAAGAAGGTGCCGCAAGTGAATTAACAAGTACTGCGGCAATCAGTGCTTGAACAATCACTATAATCGCTGTATCCCCCTCGAAGGCAATTATGTTGAATAATAAAATTGAATTTTGCAAAAAAAAAATAGTTTTACTGTGTTACCTTATAAACTGTTCAACCGAACTGTTAATAACAAAAGCAAACAACAGATCATTGTAAATTCTCGCCTGCAGAAAATAAGGTTCCGATTGTTAACACGTAATTTTAGGTATTTTTCATTACGTGAGTGTTTTACCATCACTTCCCTTTAATTTTTACGAATCAGCGGTAAATTTTCTCATTTTTACTCCAGAAATATTGATGTTAAAGTTACTAATCAAGTCGGGTAAGACGGACACTCCGCCGAAGAGAAAGACGAACATTTTGTTCTGCAAAAACGCAAAACCCCTTGTATTTTGAACGTGAAATTTCATGCGAGATTTTTTATACTCTTTTGACGTAGGATTACGTCTTTCGGGAACATATTGGGATACAAATTGAAAATCGAAAATCGAGCATATCGTGAAATTTGTCCAATTTCAAACACTTATTGCTCAGTCATTTCATGCTGGATTGATGAAATTTTTGGGTCAATCGATTTCGGTACTCCATAACAATTTTTTATATTGAAGAAAATAATATATGTCATGAAACTAACTATCGAACAATTGAAAAATCTCAACCCCTATCCTAACGGAAATACCCACTTCTGATTCGTCGAAATTGACGATACATGCGGCGGGTCCCTAACAGAGACATCAAAACCAAACTGCCTGGGGGAAATCGGCATTGCATATACATGAAAGCAGGAGGAACTTTTGTTCCTACCGAAATGTGTTCCCTAACAGGGACATCAAAACCAAGGTGCCCGGGGGAAATCGGCATTGCAAATACATACATGTCGAGGGTATTTTTATATTGCAAGTAAGATGAGTGATACGATTAATTCTAGCAAATAAAATTTAAATTTGGAACTTTAATGTTGGTTGCCTCGTGAAATTTCATATCAATGACCTATCGTGTATTGTGAAAAATTTAGCACAAGTGTAAGTGTAAAATTGTATATGGTAGCAGTTGTGTTAAAAATGACTTGATATATGGAACGATTTATTCTAATTTTCATAAGCAAAAACCAAGGTGTGTTCCCGCTCGAGAACGGGTCGTTTGGTTTAAACTATCTGTTTTGTTGTGTTCATTTTCACCCAAGAAAAGTTTATATAGCGAGAAAATTTGGAAAAGTGAAGAATTATTAGAAAAAGTGATTTCCCATATGCTCTACATATAGTATTAGTTGTTGTTAGTCCAATTGAAATTCGCATTGGGTTGAATAAACACTTAGAAAGTGAAAAATCATAAAAGAAAATTACCTTTTCCATTTCAAGTATGTTCTCTCTAGATTAAAGTAACTTGTTTTTACAGATGAGAAAAATTGGTAATTGTGTTCGGTATTGGTAATTATCTCATATTACATTGGTGAGTTTTTTTTTCTTTACTTCATCCATACATAACACAGGAGGCATCATGTCTAGGAACACAGTGGGCGGTTTTCATCATATCTCGTTCCAGTTCAGTAACTTTTATCTGATACGCACCATCCAACGACTGTTTACCATCCTTGTGTCGTCATCACTCGGTAAACACTGGTGGAGTGAACAAACAATACCCAACAACCAAACAAAACGGCCCTTTTCAGAGTTTAAAGATGTAATTCTTCAAACATATCCAAAATCAACTAATAGCCTAACGGAATCTATGCGGTCGTGTCTCGGACACAACCCTCCTGTGACTTTTTAATGATAGGTATCAAACGAAAGAACAATCTTCTGCAGTACAAATGCATGAAGTGATTTTATAATATAATTTTTGACATGAGATTTTGCGGTAGACAAAATACATATTTTGAAAATAAAAATTATCAATGCAAACTCATTGCTACCTGCCAAATGAATATCCTTCACAAATTCCTATCTAAATTCCTATATTCAAATTCCGATATTCTAAAAATATCGCACTTAAAACCAAGTGAAACATACATCGTTTGTTTATCATTGCTTCATTACAACAGTTAAATTTGTAGATGGCGACATTGATTCTTTACAGCGATTTGACCACTCAACTCCCCTTGATATGTTTGAAATTTCGAAACACATCTGGTAACACCAACAGTGTTTATATTCTAAAGTGGATTCGTTCGACGGGGTTCCGATGGTACCTTTTTGAACATGTTCGAATCGGAGCGTTGGAACGAATGTGGATACGACCATTAACAGGAATAAGAGTGATTGTGTAAGTCGAGAGTTTTTATATAGCCAAATTTATACAGAGTCCGTATAAATTGCTAACCAGCAGCTTATCGTACAGCTTCCGTGCCTCGGTTTCAGATTAAGCCTATTGGATCTTCATTTTAGCTGCCTTTGCTGCAGATGAATCGGCAGGCCCATTCTCTCTAAGACACAGGAAGTGTTGAAAAAAATAGAACGTATTTTCATTTGGATGTAAATAACCGGACGCAACTAAAATTAGGTTTATTGCTTCACGTAAATTGGAGTGACGGTTAGTGTATTTTTAATGATCGAAACAGTCTTTAGCATTCCAGACATTTAAGAAGCTTCACAAATTGGAGTGTCAAAACTTGACATCTGTGAAAAACTGAGATATATTTTCCGAATAGTGATATAAACAATTCCTTAATTTGTATCGTTGATCTGTGCTGTAATTGAGTAAAAATTATAAATTCTGAAATAAGTGTACCTACTCAATTGAAATTTTCTGTACGAGTTCTGCTATTCATTTCAATGCTCCCATTAGCGGATTTTAAGTTTAAGGGCACACTTCGCCTCACCGACACTAATTATCAAACTAGCTGCACACTTATTAATGCATTGATGCTATGCAAGGAGATAATAAAGTCTCTATATTTATTGAGGTAGATCGGTATCAATACCGGGCGCGGTTATATGACACTCTATTCACCAACGCAAGCGATGCAGATAAGTTAGATGGCATTGCATTCCGACCGGCTTCAGTTACCGGAATCCAATGGCATCTAACTGCTAAGTAGACGTGTTTAACTATCAGGCCAGCTGTGAAAGGAAATATGTTCAGAATGCAAATCGGAATAGGAATCATGGTCTGAGGTGGCAAGCTCGATTTCTAGTTAATTAGATCGTACGGATATAAGAAAGATAGGCAAATTTAAAGAATAATGCGTTTTTAATTAGTTCACACTGTTGGAATATTGAATATATTTATTGGTTTCTCCGATCTACTGATTAACTACTAACATATCTCGGAAACACTTCATCTTTTAGCAGCTAACGTACTGTGCGAATATCTGTTTTTAACTGATGGACGTGAAGATGTGGTTTCATTTAGTGAACCGAAGTTGCTTCAACTCTCCTATCTGTCCATCTTATTGCAATTGTCAATGGACCACATTCTGCTGGAGAAAATATACACCGTAATCACAGTAATTAAACCTCATGTCTTCAGAAAAGCCATAAGCGAAAAATATTCCAATCATGAACTCAATTATCCCGAGAAACCTGAGTCCTTTCATTGTTGACCCCAAAAATCGTGTGCGTGTAAGTTTGCGAGAACATTGTAGAACCACTCCAAGCCAAACAAAACCAGAAAATGCTTCACACATCACGAGGAAAGCTTCGGTTGGCAACAGCCCCAGCGGCGAATAAATTGTGTTAGCGTGGTTGGGGTGGCCTTCTGACAGGTTGCCTTTCACTTTGCTTGAGGAGATTTTTTTTGTTGAATATTATTTCGCTTCATTCGATGCACACCACGGATTGGTGTTGTTCGATTTGGTTGCAAACAAAGGCGGAATACTACCGCTTTGCAGCGAACGCCCTTTATCAAACCTTTCGCCCCGGCTGGATTGCACTTCTTCCGGCGTAATTGCCACCACTAAGGTAACTCGACAGTGGAAGCGCGAAAAAAAACCCGTTATTGTGCAAAACAAGGTACTTTATCTAACTGCAGAATTATTCAGCGTAACCTACGCTTCGGCCTCGTCTTCGGGAGAAAGCTTCGATTAAATCCAATATGACATCTTTGGAATAATAAGGAAGTAATAAAAGTCTGAAAAAGAGTATTAAGAATATTGCGAAAAAAAAGATTATCTGTACGCCCTTTACTAGGCCAAAAGTGAAAGGTTTCGAAAATTGTGGAACACTTGGATTGAATGGATTGACCGAACACTCTTTAAAGAACTGGTTCTTTTCCTGGAAGGTGTTTATGTGCGTATTAATTATATGTTCTCACAATATAAGTTGGTGCCAGGAAGACATGGACTGTTATGATATCCCGATCTTACTTAACCTGACATTGAGAATATATTCATGAGTGAGCATAATTTTAGTCGATTCCATTGTGTCAATAATAATCAACCCACATCGATCTGCTTCCTTATTTATCTATACACTTTCGTTTGAAGACGCTAATTTGCAAACAATTTGGACGAAGACGATGGCCAAACTCGCAAAACAATAAAATTTGCAATAACATTGTATTCATTGGCTGGTTTATGATTTAGATGTTGCTAGCAGGATCGTAAGCATTCTATCAATTTAGCATATATGTAATATTTTTATTCGAGATTAAACATCGAAAATATTTAAGTGTCGTTCTGCAAAAATCGAGAAAAACAGAGCCGATTTCCCCAGAAACCTTGGTTTTTAAGTCTGTGTTAGGGAAACACATTTCAGTCGGAACAAAAATACCCCCGACTTGTATGAATTCGCAATGCCGATTTCCCCACGCTCCATGGATTTCAAGTCTGTGTTAGGGAAACACATTTCAGTTGGAACAAAAATACCCCCGACTTACATGTATCTGCAATGCCAATTTCCGCAAGTACCATGGATTTGAAGTCTGTGTTAGGGAAATACATTTCAGTCGGAACAAAAATACTTGCATGATTTTAAAATGCCGATTTCCTCCAGGCACCTTGGTTTAGAAATCTCTGTTAGGGAACACATTTCAGTGGGAACAAAAGTTCTCCCAACTTTCATGTATTTGCAATGCCGATTTCCCTAATGCTGCTTGGGTTTGATGGCTGTGTTAGGGAAACCGTAAATCGGACCAATCAAAACGAGGCAGTTAGTGCGTTTAGATAACATCAATGTTCGAGTTATGAGCATTCGAATTTTCATTTTTCATTTTTCCCTGCATGTTCTGTGTTTAGGTTTTAATTTTACCCTCCATATAGTCTGGTTAGACGTAGTCCCACGTCAAAAAAACGATCGAAGCTGATCGTTTACTTGTGGCAGTTTATGGTGAACATGTTCCCGTAGTGAAAACGTGCAAGAGTCTCTCTCTCGCTTTCTCGCCCCTTTCGGCAATTCAAAAGTGGTGATTTCGATTTGAAGGACGTTTCGACCGTAAGATGATGCTCTGTGTGTAATGGAACCAGGAGAATATGGTATGAACAAAGAGCTACTAAAACCTGGTGAAATAGTGAATACAGAATACAGTATGAAAATACACCAGAACACACCTGTCTCCGCCCAGATAGTTTCTGAGCAGAGTTCCAAACTAGTAGAGATGAGGATAGACTGGCTACCCGATGAGTGAAAAGATGTGGTCGAATATAATCAAGACGCTTGATGCATACTGATCGAAGGATTTATTGCGACTGAGCACTGTTCTGATGATGATGATGATGATGATGATGATGATGATGATGATGATGATGATGTTGATGTTGAATTAGAGATACTTCAAACTCTGGGAGTTCATTCGTCTCTGCCGAGCACCGTTCTGAACATTTCGGGCCCTTTTATACGAACGGGTCCATAGTCATTCTTTGTTTGGATTGCGTCTGGAATATCCGCTATAACAAAATTACTCATTGTATAGTGGGTCCATTTTCCACCTGTTCCTATCCCATGAAAATTCTCTGGTTATTGTTTGTGTGTTGTGATTGTTTACATATTTACATACGGTCCCGGCGAGGGCCTTGCAGCCAAGTGGTCCACCAGAGCACAAGTCCAACGACCAGAGCACAAGTCCAAAATTCCTAGACCGGCACTTAACAATCTTTCAATTTAATATCCTTTATATCTGTGGCACGCGCGCGACGCTCAAACTTATGTAGACTACTTTTTTTTCAACTAATACAACTATAAAAACAACAAAATAAAAATGAAAATAGTCCACCATCACCAGATCATGACAGACATAATAGAGATCAATACAAATTTAAAAAACAGGAAGTGGGTTATATCTATGGTATAACCGCAAGGGTGACGTAGGACTATCGTTGATTTAGAGATCATTTGTTTGAAGTTGAATCTAAATCCATCCTGAATGAATGAATAAATAAATATTTGGGTGACTTCAAAAACGAGAGTGTTACGTTGGAGACTCAAGGTTTTATGCATCCAATATTGGATACAAAAAACCTTGTTCTGAAGAATAATCTTCAGAAGCTTTCCTGCTAACTGTACTTGATTGACAAATCACAAAACCAAATGTATGTGGTCGCAGTATTATATGAATAGAAAACATTAAAATAAACTCGCTTGAATGTAATTTTCAATTCCAAGGGGAACTGGCAGATTATTTTTCAGCAACGATCATTTTTTTCCAGGTTTCCTCTCGATAACCAGCAAACGAAAAGAGTTGCGCGCGTGTATGTGTGTGTGTGGCGGCTGCTTCTATGTCTTCCCGAGGAACCGTATTTCGATGCCGATACTCTCTTGGTCACGAGAGTATCAGCATCGGCTTTTCTGCGCTCCCTCACAGTTAAAACAAACTGATTGCATTTCAGGTCAGGTCAGGTCAGGTCAGGTCAGGCCAGGTAATGAATCCCTCGATCCCTCGCAGTTCAGCTCGTTCAGTAACGATGTTGTCTTGTCGATGTCCTCAGGCGTCGTGCACAAATTACGTAACGCTAAAAATCCGAATTTTGAACCACCTCTCCCCCCCCCCCTTTCGTAACGCAATTTCCTATCTCTAATAAACAGAAAGTAACGCAACATCTACCCCCTCCCCCCTTATCGCGTTACGTAATTTGTGCACGACGCCTCACGAAAAATGAATCGGTTTCACCACCAGAATATCATTTCAATATGCTTTTCGTGCGTGATTGAATCGAGTGGTGTGGTTTACGATGGCAATTTGGAAGGCAAACTAGAGGAGAATGAACTCTCTGAGTATGACAATTTCGGCGACTGAGCAATAATCGATTGAAAATTATATAATTTTCGCGATACGAAACATTTTCCGTTTTTCATGTTATGCATCCAATATTGGATACGAAAATATCCTACTGATGGGAAAGAATAATCTTCAGAAGCTTTCCAGCTAATTACACTTGATTGAAAAATTACGAAATCAAATGTATTTGGTCGCTGTGTTCGCTATATAATTAGAAAACATTAAAATAAACTCTTTCGCATGGATGTATTCTTCAATTCCCAGGGAACTGGCAGATTATTTTTCAGCAACGATTAGATCTTTCCGGAATTTTCTCGATGCTGTATGGCATCCAAACGAAAATTCTCCTTTCAGTTCGGCCTGTAAAAAACGTTTCTGAACTCTAATCCATCAAATTTGGAGCCCTGAAAAGGGCCGATGATTATATGCTAAGCTAATATAGCACGCTCTCCTCGGATACGATAGGCCAGCTGGATGTCCTTGGGCTTGATGTGACGCGTTTTGCATGGATAGCACACAAATTGGTATCTTCTAATAAGCCTCCTGCAGCGTCATAACCGCGGAACTTTGGAAGCGCAAGTCGGTTTTGAAGTCCTGAGCAATTCCACGAACCAAATGCTGCAAAGGTAGCTTGCGGATCAGCAATTCGGTCGACTTCTGATAGCGACGAATTTCATGCGAAGTTCCCGGTCGATAGCGATGTGGCTTCTTCACGCTTCCTGCGACTGATGCGCTTATCCGAGCTGCTTTCGTGGTGCCTTACCACCGAAGGACTAACGAGCTGTCTGCTTAGTCCCGATGAAACGAGTCCTCACGGTGCGAGAGTAGAGTAAGAAATGAACGAAAGCAAGGGAAGTGTCATTTTATAAAACATAAAAGAATCGAATGTAAACCCCACCCTCTTTATTATATAAGCTTTCTGTATACTCACGAATATAATAAGGGTGGGATTTAGATTCTATACTTTTCTGGTTTATAAAATGACGCTTCCTTTGCTTTCGTTCATTTCTTACTCTACTCTCGCACCGTGAGGACTCGAGCTCGTTAGTCTTTCGCAGACAGCTCGTTAGTCATTCGGTGGTAAGGCACACGAAGTCAGCTCGGATAAGCGCACCAGTAGCAGGATAGGTGGAGAAGCCACATCGCTATCGACCGGGAACTTCGCATGAAATTCGTCGCTATCAGATATCGACCGAATTGCTGATCCGCAAGCTACCTTTGCAGTTTTTGGATCGTGGAATTGCTCAGGACTTCAAAACCGACTTGCGCTTCCAAAGTTCCGCGGTTATGACGCTGCAGGAGGCTTATTCGAAGATACCAATTTGTGTGCTATCCATGCAAAACGCGTCACATCATGCCCAAGGACATCCAGCTGGCCCATCGTATCCGAGGAGAGCGTGCTATATTAGCTTAGCATATAATCAACAGCCCTTTTCAGGGCTCCAAATTTGATGGATTAGAGTACAGAACAGTTTTTTACAGGCCGAACTGAAAGGAGCATTTAGCGAAAATCGTGGTTTCGATAATAATTCGTTACCGATAGGTGCCATGGATATGGATTTCCTTATGAAGAATATGAAATACATGACATGATGTAGTGAATATATCCGAAGAAATCACTTTGGTGAAACTGCATTATAAAATTATTTGTGTACGAATGCCGCAATCGATAGTCGACTCTAATTTGCGCTGGGTAATTTCCTCGGAGGACTCGATTCCTCCTTTGAGCATTAATAATCTCTTTCTGGCAAAACGATGTGGTATCAATCACATTATTTGAATGATAGAATGAAGAAGTTTTCTGCCAATTTCCTTCAACCTCCAAACGTATCTTTCTCCCGTTTGTCGTTTTCGCGTTCGCTAATCCTTTCTCACAACACCCATTTCTAGTTTGAGAAATTGTTGAGTAAACATTGTTTGCCAGTGCGCGTAGAGCGGGAATTCCTAAAGATTCATTGCACCTCTAATAAATTGCCGAAAGACGTGGTCTTACGTTGATCGCACTTGATTGAAAAAATCCAAAACGAAATGTATTTGGTCGAAGCATTATATGAGTAGAAAGCAAATAATCGCTCGAAAATGACTTGATTTTCGCGATGTGAAACATTTTCCGTTTTTCATGTTATGCATCCAATATTGGATACGAAAATTTCCACTGATGGGGAAAAAAATATTCAGAAGCTTTCCTGTTAATTGCGATTGATTGAAAAATAACAAAACCAAATGTATTTGGTTGCAGTGTTATATGGATAGAAAACATTAAAATAAACTATTTCGCATGAATGTATTTTTCAATTCCCAGGGGAACTGGCAGATTATTTTTCAGCAACGATGATAGCAACGAGAATTCCGCGCGTGTATGTGTATGTGTGTGTGTGTGGCGGCTGCTCCGATGTTTCAAGCGGAACCGTGGCATCACTCTCCTCCTGATGGATTCCCTTTTGGCCTTAGGTGCAACAAACAGGCTCTTGGTGACACCGTTCATCAGCGCATTCATGATAAACGAAATTAGCTTCACAACAACAGCGACAACATGCTCCAATCGCTGTTCAATCATAACTGAGTGGGTTTACGAGCGGCGCTCGCTTATATACCGATTTTTGATTTCAATAGCCTGTTTTGAAAGCAATTTTAAGACTATTGAAACAAGTTTTTGGATGAAAAAGTAACAAGTATATGACGCGTAGACATTTTATCTTTCAAATGAAGTGTTTATCATACCATTTCGTTCAGTTGTTTAAGAGCTATTAACGCTCAAAATCTCGGTCTCCAGCGTAACGCTTTCGTTCTCGAAACTTTGGTTTTACACCCCGGTATAGAAATGAAAGACGTAGTCCTACGTCAAAAAAAAGATAATTTTAAAAATTTACATAGTCTACATAATAAAATCCGTTAAAAAAAAACTTCGTCAGGTTAATTGAAAATATTAAATTCTGTAAAGGTTGTTGCGCATTTAATATGTCTTGGCATCGAGTTGAAAACATTTATTCCTTTGAAGTACAACGAGTTTTGTGAAGCACATGACAAGAAATTAGGTGTTCTTAATTCATTCGCGTTTCTAGTGTTATATCTATGGAAATCACTTCCTCTTTCAACTCGATCACACACATATCGGGGCACCATAGTTAAATAAACAATTTTTTGCTTCACGGATAACCATTTTAGAGCGTCCAGCATCAAAGATGAGGAAGTGAATCTATTACATTTTAGGATCAATCGCATTATTTTATTCTGCAAACGCTGTAATCTCGATATTCGTGTATCATAAAATATAAATATGGAAGAACAAAAGTCTAAATGAGGAGAGATGATTGATTTGTATAGCTGTATTTTGCTACACATAGTTAAATCGTTTTTCAATCGGCATAAGATTCCATACTTCTTGGCAATTTTATTGATGACATTGTCAATGTGAGTATTGAACTTTAGTTTGTCATCAATAATCACGCCAAGATGTTTAATCTCCCGAACGCGATCAATGGTCTCATTATCAATAACGATGGAGACGTTTTCATTTAAACGATTTCGCGAGATTACCATATAAATATTTAGTTTTACTTATGTTCAATTTAAATTGCTTATACTTCAACCATCTACTTAAAGAATGTAAATCTCCATTCAAATGTAAAACGACCTGATCTAAATCATTAGCTGCAATGAATAACACAGTATCATCTGCAAATAGATTGATATCACAAAATCGTAAAACTCTTCGCATGTCATTGATATACATAATAAATAAAAGGGGCCCTAATACACTTCCCTGAGGTATTCCAATAATCTTCCCTACGGGACTGGAAATTGAATGATTAAAAATAGTCCGTTGAGTTCTGTCATACAAATAGCTTTCAAACCATCTATATGCAGTACTCGTAATTCCAAAGCGCTTAATCGTATTCAACAACAAGGGCCTAGAAATTGTCTCGAAAGCGCGTTTCAGATCCAAGAAAATAGCAATGATGGTATCTATCAAGTTCAATGCGGTTTCACAGGAATGTCCTTCCGGATATCCCGATTGTTCTGGTATTAGCAAAGCGTTGAGATTTAAATATTGCAACAGCTGGCCTTTCACAACTAATTCTAATAGTTTCTCTAATGTGTGCAACATGTTGATGTGGCGAAAATCTTCGACTTTAATCGTTCCAGCACCTTTTGAATAGGGACTATGAAAGATGCCTTCCCCACCTGAGGCACATGCCCAGTTAATAAAGACTTATTAATAAGGTCCAGCAAGATGTGATCAATGACATGAAAGCAATCTTGAATAACTCTAGCATTGACATTATCCATCTCCAGCCGTTTTTCCTAAAGAAAATCAAATAGTTCTAAGTCCATTTAATGTAATTGGGTGAAATCTTTCGAATCTACAATTACTATCAACCGGATGTTTTATTTCATCAAGTTCATCGACTAATTCAATGGACTGATTGATCAATGAAACACTAGTGACGAAAAAATCATTAAACTTAGATACTATAGCCTGTTCAGACTGTTCAAGTGTGCCATGAAAAGCTATGGACCGCGGTTTACTATTACTAGGTTTCAAACGACTAGGTATAACGATCGAAAGGGTGTTTTTGACGTAGAACTACGTCTTTCATTAAGGGTGTCAAATCAGAAAACAGGTCACGTTTTAATGAAATAAAGTTAACGTTAATAACTATTTTTGCCGCGAACGGATTTTGGCGTTTCACATACTAAACGAATCGGAAATTCCATAAGATTTGTTTAATATGCCATACATTAGAATCCCCTGGTTAGTAAATGGTTAAAATTCATGAAAACTTTAAGTGTTTCTATTTTCCCAGTCATTTGTTCTGTCCATTTGAGTGCTTTCCCGAACAGAGCTATCAATAACGAGCAACTTATCGACGACCAACGGAGGGGAAATCGTAGGATTTAAAGTCTTCGTGAACAAAGGAAAAGAAGAAGAATGAAGGGGAATACTTGCCTAGAGTATAAACAGTGGATTTCGCTGAGGCAAACTCATTCTTTGTGTGGACACCGACTGGACAACATCGTTGCTGGACGAGCTGGACGGCGAGGGATCGAGTGCCTTTCTCAAGGCAAGAGGGCGGAGGTGGTAGCGCTGGAGTAGAGTAATAGAGTAGAGTAGAGTTTTCAAAGGGCCTTTCTCAAGGCTAGAGACGAATGAACTGCAAAAGTTTAAAGTCTCTATAATACAAGACCTTCCTTCCTTCCTGAGGCAAACTTTCATTCGGCATCGGACTGTTGAGTAATCCAGTTCACTTTGCTTTCGCTGCGCTTCGATCTAAGATTGGACCCCACCAGTGGTAATCCAACTTGGAAATCGTCGTTTGATTTTTCTGTTCGTTTTTCGCGTTATTCGTATCGTGTGTTCTTCTTTCCGCGTCATAAATTGGACATTGTCAGGGGCAGTAAAATTTCGAGGTAAGCGTCATCCAATGATGCACGCGGTGTTGGTGCAGTGAAAAGCGCTCGCACTGAACCGAGCCTTCGCGAATGTGACACCGCACCGAACAACAGCGAAGTAGGCGATTTCGGCGCGTCGGTCGAAAATGTTAACGCCCAGGCAGCAACCAAAATCAAGCTCCCCCCGCTGGTGGTGAAGGCGGTCGCTCTTGACAAACTCATCAGCGAATTCGCATCGATGGGTGTTACAGCAGAGTACAAGCTGTGTGGCATAATTCAGTCTTTTTCCAAGCAGATAACATTGTTTATTTTCCGTCTTCATAAGGGCTTCGTTGGTGCCTTTGAGAATGCATCAATGCATTAAACTGACGTTATGGCGAAGCAGACGTTAAGGTTGTGCACCAAAAAATTATTTGGGAATACCAAGCATCTTGAATGTCTTACTGGAATGTTATAAGTTATTTGGGTTCACGTGCCAATCGCAAAACTGCCTTCAACTAGGATTGGATTTGCGCTAATATTGATCATAATGAAGCATTGCTACTGTTTTTGAGGTTGTTAGTATTCTCTTGTTTAGTCATCAAGAAAGTAAATGTTCTGAGATTTTGTATGTGATTAGGTTTTGCTTTCCAGTAGCAAAACTTCCTCCACTAAGGGTGATAGCTGCGCTTCTCTCGAGCATGAGAAAGTAATGCAACTCTTTTCGAGGCCAGTAATATAAACAGAAGCGTTCTTTTGAGAATAGCGCAAAATGATGAGAAATGTTTATATTGCTAGTAGTTTCAAGCCACCAATGTATGGCTCTGTATGCATGCTATGGTGAACGCTTGGTTTACGCTTAGTTTGTACGAACGATATCTAGAGGTGCGATTCCTAAATAACATGTAGCATGATATTTGATACTTGCAAGTGTTGTCATTGTTGTTGTTTACATGCGGTGCCAAAGACATATTGATGTAGTTATGAGATGTGGAATAATGGTGCTGGTGCAACATGTATATAATCGACTGTAGCCGAGTCTATGTCAATTTCGAAAAAGGCCACCGGAATAGCCTTCGAGGTAAATTTTCAATGCATTGACATGAAATAAATACATACGATTGTTTTGCGAGGGCAAGAATGAATCATCAATCAATTATCGTCAACTGATTCTACAATGAAAAAATCATTCCAGAGATTATTCTACTAAGCAGTTGTTTCTAAAATTTCACAGCATTATAGAATAATATCCGAAGGTATAAACAAGCGACTTATATAAAATAACAGCGTAGTTCTACGTCAACAATGCGGTCGTATCTTAGACACAACCTCCTATAAATTTTTTTTCTCTTGACTGTTCGGTCTGGGCCGTAACAACACCGCTAAAGCCGTGAATGGTGCAATTAGAACCATTAACTGGGAAACGTTAACGCACCCGCCGTACTCTCCAGACCTGGGTCCATCAAAGCAACTCTTCCGCCCCGGGTGCAAAAGCTTCACTCGACGCCACTGCTGGCAACTATGTTTTATCAATACAAAAAAGACGGGTGGGTAATGTCGGGGACATAACCGGAGTGACGTAGGACTATACAAAGGGGACAGCTTTTGCTAAATATATATTTTGAATATATTGTTTTATATTCTTCTCCTACGTGAATACCTACCTATCTACCTGAAAAATGGATTAGTTTACTGTTTACTCTTTATGAACATGTTGGCGGTTCTGAAAAGAACCTTTTGTGTTGTGTTTTTGCTTTTTTTTACAAACTTTCTCAATTTGTTCTCACTATCTCATAGTTGATTCTTGATTTTTTTCTGAAGGCTTTGTACTTATTAAATGTTCAACGCCGGGCATCTGTTGGCGTATGCACATATCGTACAATCAAAATGATGGCTGTGATAGTGAATGCATAGGTGGTCATCAGCTCATTCACTATCATATATTTCATTATTGAGCACATTACCGTACCTTAAACTGTGGTTTCGGAGACGAATGAATTGTAAGATTTGTAGTCTCCGCAAACAAAGTAAATAGAAATGAAAAAGAACAGAGGTTTTGGAGACGAACTCTACGATCTGTCGAGAATTAAACGAGCTATAAGCGTTCTGAAAAAGCAACAGTAAATTAACACAGGATTAAAGTCCTTTAAAATAAGAACAGAGCAGCAGGAAATACATAGCTCATCATGTTGCTCCTTAGTTATGTTTCTATACAATGCAGATGTAACGTTAGTCAATTTTCAACATCAGAAGAAAGCAGTTCTTGCTATCGAGAAAATTCGTTAATGCCATCCTGCATACAATGTGTTGTAATTTGAAGCCACTTTTAATTCGGAAACCATGCATGGGTTCGTGAAAACTGAATGATCAATCGGTTTATATTATATGTCATATTATGTCACTTTAGAATGCATTGGTATTGTGAAAACTTTTAATAAGTCTTCTTTGAAAGGTTTAATGGCCCTGAAAAGCGCCGTGTTTTATGGTGGCTGGTTTTGCCACCAAAACAGTTTGTATAAACAAACTTTTTCCTTCTTCTACCTGCTGCCGTTTTGCGATTGCGTTTGCCACTCGCTGAAACTAGTTGTTGCCACCGAACCGAATGTGCTCTGCTCTGTAGGCGGGTTTTCTTATTGCCGTGAGCAGCTTTGCAAGCCAACTCGAGCACTCCGGCGGTCGAAATTCTATAACCGCTATTAGGTATATTGTGATGTGAAACGATGCCACACTACAACCACACTGATTTACGGTTTAAAAAAGAATGATACATTTGCGGATCCGCGCGTTTTGTACTTTAGCGGTACACACTCACAGGATAGAGACAAATCGGCAGACTCAGCCAAAAGGGCGAGTCCAACGAGACGAACGAATGAGCGTTAAAAGGCAGCGATGGCCAAAAAATACATCATACTGATTTTAACCTCCGACCGAGAAGGTCACGTTTTTTTCAGCTCGGCAGTTTGGCGTTTTGGACAGCGGACTAGGACGTCTCCCCTGGCGATTCCGAAGGAGTTAACTTTAATTACTTTTAAGTGGCAGCAGAAGGAGAAGCAGATAGCAACGGCTAGTTTCGACCGTTGGGAGCGGGCGCTTGCCGGCAAACCGGAAAAGCGCGCGCTTTTGCGGCGTCACCGACGCCACGCCCCCTTTTTCCTTTGGGCAGTGGTGCCAGTTTCTCTTCTAGTATCGTAGTGATTTTTAACATAAACAAAAAACCAAAAAGAAAACACGCATTACGGACGGTGAAGTGACTGAAGGAAAACAAATTCAAAAGTTTATTCCCCTAAATTGTTCGCGATTATTGGTGGTTTTTGTAAGAGCTCTATAAAAAAAAGTGACAGTGTTTTTCTAGATAATATCCCAAAGTGAAAAGCCCTCATAAGTGTTCTCTCCTTTAAATAATAAATCGATCTGTCGGCTATACCTAGGGGGTAGCCGACAACAGCATGGCTTCCAGTAGCTCCGGGCCTCCGGGAGGCCGGGCTACAAATTTGTACGAGGGTAAACCTACCCAACGTACTGCTCCAAGGTGGGCCGACCCACTGAACGGCAACCTTCAGATCCTGTTACTTCGTGCCACAGGAGAGAACGCGATCCCGACTAACCCGTTCGTCGTGAGTAAGACGATCGCCAACGCTGTAGGAACGAAATACTACACAGCGCGACCGCAACGGGACGACAAAAAGAGGACGCAGTATATCCTTACGGCCAAGGACGAGGATATAATCGGTAAGCTCCTTTTAATCAACAAATTGATCGATGAAACCCCTATCGAAGTAATTTACCACCCTACTCTAAATCAACGTAAATGCGTTGTTACTTGCCGTGATGTAATTGACATCAAGGAATCCGAACTGGTGACAGAGCTTTCCGATCAAGGTGTGATCGATGTCAAGCGAATCACCAGGAAGGAGAATAACATTGTTATCCCAACCGCTACTCTCATTTTGACAATTCGTGGAACTGTTGTTCCCGATTTTATTAACTTCGGATTTATTCGGGCTGGGACTAGAAATTTCTATCCCAACCCAATGCAATGTTTCAAATGCTATAAATTTGGACATACGAGCAAGCGATGCAAACGCGAGAACCCGCTTTGCCGAAATTGTGGACAGGAACATCCAGAACAAAAGGATGGAATTAAAACCTGCAATGCTTCAGCATTTTGCTTGAATTGCCAAGGGGACCATTCCTCTTCGAATAGGAAATGCCCCGTATGGCAAACTGAGAACAACATCACAAAAATAAGAATCGACTATGGTATCTCCTACAAAGAGGCGAAAGAAAGATACAACGGTCAAAATAATGGACCAACTTTTGCAAGTGTTCTGCAAGACAGACTCTCCAACTTGCAAAAGCCAACACCCAGCTGCAATTGCAAATGTAACTGCGCCTCGGCCGCTTCGGCCTCTTCTAGCCGCGAAAGCACACCCCCAATTGACACTACAATCGATACCTCAATGACAGAGTCGACAACTGATAGCTCAACAACTGAATCCGAAAACGAATCAGTCATTTCAATGGACACTTCTGATGTTCCAAACAAAAATAAAAATAAACGGAAAATGGCGAAAGGATCATCTTCTGATTCAGATCAAAAATCTGAAGATGAAATCCAAAATAACAAGGACAAGAAAAGAACAAAAAACGAACAAAGAACTACACCACCAACAAATAACAACACAACACCAACAAAAAACAACAACAACACACATCAAACAAAAAACAACAATAACAACAACAGCAACGCACACTCAACAAAAAACAACACAAACACAACAAACACTCCAAAGACTTCTACACCAAACAAAAACAACACCAATACCTCAAAGAAAGCTTCTCTTTCCAAGGGTAAAGGACCATCGAACTAATTCTCTTTGAATAGTTCAAACATACACACAATTAAGACTTAGGAATTAGAGTTAAAAACACCAACACATTCACTCCAACACAGAAATTCGGGATACAATGGAACATCAGAAGTATCCGACGAAATATTCTAGAACTGAAAATGCTTATTTCAAACTCTAATCCCACAGTCATAGCCCTTCAAGAAACTATGACTCCAAACAACTTCGATAAACACTTCATCTCAAAATATATCACATACTTCAAAGAGGGTCCCAACCCCTCAAAAAACGGAGTTGCAATCGCAATCAAAGATGGCACTCCACATGATCTTCTTCCCATTACCACTGATCTTCAGGCAGTGGTAGTGCGCATTAAACACCCCTTTCCAATCACCGTCGTTAGCATCTACATCACTAATGATTCCGATCCGAACACTCTACGCGGCCAACTGGACCATCTGTTCGCCCAACTTCCCGCCCCAATCATGCTTATGGGTGATTTCAACGCCCACTCATACGCCTGGGGAGGTGCATACCTCGATCGAAAAGGATCCATCATTGAGGATTTCATATCCGACCATTCTCTTCTCCTTCTTAACAACGGCCAACACACCAGAATCCATTATTCTGGTACTACTTCAGCCATCGATCTCACTATAGTATCAGACAAACTATCTTCAAAACTTTCTTGGAACATCCACGATGATACTTGCGGAAGCGATCATTTTCCAATCTTCACTTCCTTCGGCCAAACTTCTCCAGAGTTTTCAACAAGGCCAAGATGGAAATTTGAATACGCTGACTGGGCTGGCTATCAGTTTGACATTGAAAACCGCCTCTCCGCTAAACGAGATTGGACAGCCAAGGAATTCTCCAAAGTTGTCCTAGAAGTTGCAATGGTGCACATCCCCAGAACCAGTGGCATCCCTGGCAGGAAATGTGTCCCATGGTGGTCGCCTGAGCTGAAGGCAGCGATCAAAGGTCGACGTAAGGCCCTACGCAAATTAAGAAAGGCCCATCCGGACAGCCCACTGAGACCCACTCTGCTTGCAGAGTTCCAAAGGGCTCGCAAAGAAGCTAAGACTGCTATCAACACAGCCAAGCACAACAGTTGGGTTAAATTCGTCAGCGAAATTAATCCCAACGCGTCAACAAAGGATTTATGGAGTAAGATTGGCAGGCTTCATGGAAAGAAAAGAAGCAAAGAATATAATCTTCTAATTAACGGTCAATACACCAATGACCGGAAAATCATCGCCGAGGCGTTTGGAGATTTCTTTGCTTCCGCCTCCTCCAATCAAAACTACGACCAAACCTTTCTAACCCACAAAACGGAATGCGAAAGAATTCCCATCGATTTTCATACCGATGTGGAATTTGACTTCAACAAAAACCTCTCCCTCAAAGAGCTCGATTGGGTACTGAACAAAGTCAAACAAGGATCCACAGGACCTGATGACATTAGCTACCCTATGCTTAAGAATCTACCCCATCTCGGGAAAAAAGCACTTCTGAAGCTCCTCAACAAAGTCTGGGACAGTGGAACCCTCCCCAGTTGCTGGAAAGAGGGTTTAATGATCTGTATCCCGAAACCAGACATGAACAACCATCTTCTTGACAATTTCCGCCCCATCACTCTCCTAAGTTGTGTTGGGAAAGTCTTGGAAAAAATGGTCAATCGACGCTTAACGACTTTTCTAGAGTCAAATAAGCTGATTGATCCCAGACAATTCGCCTTCCGTGCGGGAAAAGGTACAGAAGATTGCCTTGTAGCA
This sequence comes from Toxorhynchites rutilus septentrionalis, assembly GCF_029784135.1. Taxonomy (NCBI): domain Eukaryota; kingdom Metazoa; phylum Arthropoda; class Insecta; order Diptera; family Culicidae; genus Toxorhynchites; species Toxorhynchites rutilus. The sequence continues at coordinate 320,948,418 of NC_073745.1, read as the reverse complement.
ATCGAAAAAATCCTAGACGACGCAACTGAAAAATTACACCACATTGATATTGTTTCCCTGGATTTATCCAAGGCCTTCGATCGGGCATGGAGGTACCCAGTGCTGAAAAGCCTTTTCGACTGGGGGATTCGTGGGAGATTAGGTCTCTTCGTTAAAAGTTTTCTAGAAAACCGGTCTTTCAAAACCGTTATTAACAACCACCAATCTTCTCTAAAAATCCCAGAAAACGGCTTCCCACAAGGCTCAGCACTTTCACCAACCCTCTTCAACATTGCCATGCAATCTCTATTCGAGATTATCCCGGACCATATAAAGGTCATAGTCTATGCAGATGACATCACTCTTATCTCTACGAGCTGCTTCGGCTTAATCCAGAGAAAGAGGCTTCAAAAAACCTTAGACTCCATCCAAAACTGGGCTCTAAAAACAGGTTTCAAACTTTCCCCGGAGAAATCCAAACACATACATATCGGAAAAGCTCTCAGAAGGAGAACCTATCTTCAGCTCAACAAAATCCCGATCCCTACAATGAGGACATTGAAAATACTAGGGGTTACTTTCGACAAGAAACTCAACTTCCTATCACATTCCCAAAAGACCAAAATAGCCACCAGAAAGAAATTGAACATCATCAAGGCTATCGCAGGCAACCTAGCCTCTGGCCATAGAAAGACGCTGCTAAATGTTGTAAATGTTTGGTTGGTCCCACAAATCCTTTACGGAATAGGCACCTTCAGCCGTGGAGGGGACAGGGTGTTAAACACCATTCAACCAATTTACAATAAAGCAATTCGGCTCGCAATTGGCGCTTTTCCCACCAGTCCTACTCTTGCTGTAATGGCAGAAAGTGGGCAACTTCCCTTCACCCACCTGGTAACAAAAGCCATCACGAATAAAGCCATCCGTCACTTGTCACTCCCCGAAAGCGACCACAATGTCCCATTAATACATAGAGCTAAAACATGGTTCAAAAATCTCACGAACAAAGATCTTCCCGATATATGTGAACGTTCATCTGCGACGGGAAGAAATTGGAACGTCAAACCGCCGAACATTAACCTTGAACTTCTCAAGGCAGTTCGGGCGGGAGACCCTTCTCCAAAAGTCAAAGCCTGCTTCAATAACCTCGTTGCATCTAATTTTCAAATCAACCACCAGGTATACACAGATGGTTCAGTCAGTGCCGATGGAGTTGGATGTGGAGTCTTTGAGAGTAGATACACGGGTAGCTTTTCTCTTCCACCGCAATGCTCCATCTTCAGTGCGGAAGCTTTCGCCCTTCTAATAGCTACCCAAGAATGCACCCATGAGTTTCTTCCTACCACAATATTCTCAGACTCAGCTAGCTGTCTCCACGATCTTCTAAGTGGAAACAGCAAACACCCATGGATTAAGCAAACAGAAGAGGCTGCTTCAAATAAAAACATCTCCTTCTGCTGGGCTCCTGGTCACTCAGGAATCCGCGGAAACACAGCCGCCGACATACTGGCCGGCAAGGGCAGCAAAATAGAACCCCCAGACATGCCCTGTCCTCCATCTGACATTGTCCGCTGGGTAAAACAGCAAGTCCGTGAAAGCTGGGACATAGGTTGGATAAACAGCCGTCCCAACCATCTTCTTCAAATTAAAAATTCCACTCTTCCTTGGGAGGACCGTCTCAATAGTAAGGAAAGGCAAGTCCTTACCCGTCTTCGAATTGGGCACACTAACTTCACCCACTCACACTTGTTCTGCAGAGCCGAAAAACCCCAATGTGCTTGCAACGAAGCTCCGGTTTCCGTTAGCCACCTTTTACTTGAATGTCAACATACCAAAGATGCTCGAGTCCGACACAACATAGGTCAGAGTCTCCGAGATATCCTCAGTAGAGACGAGACCCAAGAAACCAATTTAATTGCGTTTCTGAAAGAAACCGACTTCTTTGGTAAAATCTAAACCGAAATACTAAATACCTTGGAAATTGCTTATTAAAGTTCGCCACTTCACAGTCATGTATGCGTGTTTATGTGTGTATACACATGTATGTACGGGTCGGAAGGAAGGTATTCATACATGTATATACACGCATTCAATAATAATAAATAACAAATAATATAATATATACTTTCATACCCACATCTATCTTCTATCCATTACATTATACTTTAATCAACTTCCTATTCCTACAGCCACACTCACCAAGGAGGATAAATTCATTAAATAAACCTCTCCATTTTTCAGCTATACTATATACCATTAAATTCAAAACCACTATATTTTATTATCTATTCAAACTGTATTTCATTTCATTTCACTCCACCCCACACCCACTCCTCCCCTCTTTCCTTCCCATACCACTCCCACCCCCTCCCAATCCACTAATCCCACCCAAATCCTTTCCATTCCTTTCCTTCCTATCCTCCTGAGAGGGGCCGTTTTGTTTTTTGGCTTTGGAACACGCCTTTCGCTAGGTCACTTGTGCTTCGTTGCTGCTTTGGTCCTCGGATCAGTAAATTTTTACTTTTCTTTACAGCATATATTAAATATCTTATGAAGCATAGGATCCCTTCCTACCTTCTTCTTTAACCGAGAGTCGAGCGGATAGGTCTGATGAGTGATTTTGTTGGTTTCCTTTTCGCCAGTCCCCTCTGGGCTGGTTTTATTGTGGCTCTTCACTGGGCTAGAGGCGAATGAACTGCAAAGTTTAAAGCCTCTTAAAAACAAAGAAAGAAGAAGAAGAAAAATACATTCATTACGATTTGTTCGCTCGTTGGATTCACATGCAGGCTAAAAAAGGTCCTTTTCAGGATCACAAAATTATCTTTAATCTAAAGAGTTTATTTTTCTGTTATCACTCGATATCCCCATCTTGTTCGGCTAAACCTTCCTGTTTAGCGATTGCGTTTACCACTCGCCACAGATTTCACAGTTGGAAAATTTCTTCCCATCCAGCTTGTGACATGTTGTACAGTAAATTACATTTAATGCGACGTGCCGAAGCACCGCTCAGTGTCGCATTGGAGGCGATTTTAACCTGTAATTGAACATTTGCAATGACAGTGGTACAGTGTCGACTTTCAATGTGGGGTCATAATTTGGACCCCGAACTCTATGTTTACAAAAATGTCCATCTAAATATGTCGCATTACATGACCGTCCAATTAGCTAAATGTCGAACTAAATGTAAATTACTGTACTTTCAATCTGGAAACAATTTAAGAATTGGTGAAAATTAAATAATCGGGAAAGTCCCCAACCATCAATAAGCTCAGAACAACTGCCAAATTCTCATACTCATCATATCCTGGAAAACAGGATTACGAAAAAATCAATTTGTGTTTTATTATTATTTTGGATATTGTTTTAGAAAGCATTAAACTGTATTTCGTAAACTCTTTTTTGAAAGGTTTAATGGCCCTGATAAGCGCCGTGTTTTATGGAATGGTTCCAATTTAGAAAACTTAGTACTCGTGGTTTTGAAAAAAAACTATTTCGAACGCCCTCGATGCCGCCTTGTTCTGGATTTGCCACCAAAGCAGTTTATATAAAGAACAAACTTTTTTCTTCTGCTACCTGCTGCCGTTTTGCGATTTCGTTTGCATCTGCCTGTTGTTGTCTTGATGTCCACCGAACTAAAGCGCGAGCAGTTTTGCCAGCCAACTCGATCACTTCGGCAGCCGAAACTCTATAACGGCGGCTAGATGGACTGGTGCACTGGTATTAACGCGCTCGGCCTAGCTACCCTTGCGGAGCAATTGGCGAATACACCTACGGAAAACTGCAGTCCAACACGGTTCGAGCGGGAGTTTGCCTTTCCCTTCACTTTTCCTCCATTGCCATGTCCAGACATGGCTGCTTATGTTAATTTGTTGATGTAATGCGAAACGATGTGGTGTACGGTTTGGATGAGAATGATCGTCTGGCTCGCTCGAGAATTACGCATGTGTGAGACTGCGACCAATGTTTCGTAAATTTTTTTCTTTTTCCTTTCCAATCGTGCTTCATTGGATTTCGCTGCTGCTGTGGTTGCCCGTTTTTGTCGGTACGATTTGAGGAGCACAAAATGGACCAATCAAAAATGGGCACATAGTGCATTTGGACAATGCTTGATATTTCACAATTATTCAATTGTTTATCTCAAGAAAAATTAAATGTTATTCGTTATGATAGATGCGTAGATATATTTCCTATCAATTGATGCAAACACCTTTCCGATCTAATGAGAAATGCTCGAGTTATAAGCGTTCCAAATCTTGCATTTTTTTTCTACTTGTTCGGTTCCTAGATTTTCATTTCACCCCCTATATCTTCCGGTTAGACGTAGTCGAACGTCAAAACATTGCACCATCCACCCATACGGTCGTGTACCCTAGCGGCCAGATAATGTGATAACCATAACCAAAACATAAGAACATAAGCCTACCACTAACTGAAGAATTCCGGGGAGGCCTATACAGGGTGCGTGACTAATTTTTGCAATACATTTCAAAAAGCAATTTCTCGTGCTTGCGGAACAAGATTCAGATATATCTGGCAGCACTGGATTGCTAATTCTTTTTTTTTATCCCATCTGTTTATTATATTATGAAGCGACCCTAATTCCTCCATATATGTATGTAGAGAGGCTTGGTAAATACCTCGCCAAACCATTCTTCATATTTCATTAAAGTACACTTACGCTTTGTCGTCAAGTTCCAAAAGTGCATCACCCTTGTCGAACACTTCTCTAATTACATTTTTGTTTTACTTATGTTGTTACCGGGTCTACATTTTTTTTTCCTGACATCAATTTTGTTATTTTTGTGCGAGTGAAACAAATCTCAAGTTTCCACGCGGTTCGTGGCAGTTCAACACACACGGGACATTTTTTGATTACTCGGCGCATAATTATTTATCGGCAGATATAGCAGGGTAACTCCAAGCGCCTCCCCAGAAATTTGAAGGTAGAAGAATTAGCTCGTAGAATTTATTCCGGAAAAATAAAGAGTCGAGAGTTGCACGCTAACAGGATTGGTCGAGTTTTAGTTGTATGAAAGAAAGCCAAGACCGTTCAGACACGCTACAATTAGGCTCATTTAGCAATTCAGCTTTAACAGAGTCGAATTTATTCGTGTATATTTTTGTCTCATGTTGTATATGACACAGTAGCCATTTCAGGAGTAAGAGTATTCCTATCTCATCGATACAAATTTTTATCTTTTACACAGTAGCCATTCGTGTCCCCGTGGTCAAGTGATTAGAGTCACACCTAACATGCCGTGGGTTCGGGTTCGATCCCTGTTCTGGTCGGGGGAATTTTTCGTCAAAGAAATTTCCGCCGACTTACACTGTAGTCACGCATATTCTAGAGCTTGCCTCTCAGAATGCATACAAGGCGTGTTATTTGGCATAGAAATCTGAACTTACATAGACTACTAATAAAATTACTAATAAAAATGACGCAAGTAATACAACGTTGAGACGACGAAGTTTTTAAGAAGAAGAAAAGTAGCCATTCAGGCCTAATTCAGGATATTTTATTTCGTTGAAAAATAACAGCCAATACTATGAGGTCAGTCAAAGTATATAGTATTGCTGTACGAAGATTTGATCGCGTTTTTCTCGAAACCATGTTTTTTCAGCTGGTGGTATCGATATCTCAGGATCTACTCGACCGATTAGGCTGAATTTTTTTATCAGCATGTAAAAAAGAATTATCTGAAGCGCTACATAGCCGTTTTTTGATATCTCATTTTTTAGATTTTTTCTAAACAGCGATTTTTTATGAAAAAAAACTATTTTTTCTGTCTGATTCTTCTGGACTCGGAAACTACTGAACCGATTGACATGAAAATTGGTATGTAGGCGTTTTTGTAGTCGGGAAAGGATCTTATGATAGTTCGAGACCCCTCCTCCCTCTCTAAGGGGGGGTGCTGCCATACAAATGAAACCCAAATTTTTGCATTACTCGAGAATCAATCAAGCAAATAAAACCAAATTAGGCATATGGAGGTTTTAGCGGACACGAAACGTTTTTATGGTGAATCGAGACTTCTCCACCCTCTCTAAGGGGGGGCTGTCATACAAATGAAACACAAATTTCTGCATAACTCGAAAACTCAGGCAAATGGAGTCAAATTTGGCATGTGGAGGTTTTAGGGAGCAATCAATCTTTTTATGGTGGTTTGACACTCCTTTCTCCTCTCTAGAGAGGAGGAAGGGAGGATGCTAAACAACTCGAGAACTAGTCAAACAAATGGAATTAAACTTAGCATATAGAGGTTTTAGTGATCGATAAACGATTCTATGGTGGTTCGACACTCCTCCCTCCGCTTTAAGGGGAGGCTACCATACAAATGACAAATTTCTGCATAACTCGAAAACTAATCAATCAAATGGAGCCAAATTTGGCATGTGAAGGTTTTTGAATATGAGAAATGTTTCTAGAATAGTATGACAACCCTGCTTCCTCTGAAATAATACACTCGAGCTCGATTTTAGTTGTCAGAAATTGACTTTTTGGCACTTGGTCATTTTTCCGTCTGAAAATGTCGATTTTTGACAAAATAATTTTTTTTGAGATAACTTTAAATCTATAATTCTCGACGTTTCATTCAATTTTATAACATTTGGCATAAAAAAAAATTTTTGGAAACCCCGATTTCGTGTATTAATTCTTACATGATTTTTCGGTTTTCAAGAAACTCTAATTTAAACGTCTGCGACCATAATAGAATAAGTCCGATTAAGCTAATATTTTGCATTGGATATTTTATCGTGTAAATCAACATTCCGCACGAAATTTCATAAGTCGTTGTCGTTGCAGGCCATTGCATTGAAAAAAAAAGTTGTATTTTTCCCACAATTAACATTAAAAGATCTCACAGAATCACAGTTTTGAAAATCCATATTTTTGGACCAGTCTAATCTGGGAAAGACCAATCTAATGAAGAAATAAAAAAATAGGGTCTAATTATTTTCGATGAGGGACGATCCTACCAAATATTGCGAAATACATAGAGATCCTAGAATTTTTTTTCTGTAGAATCCAAACATTTGGTAACTACATTTATGCATATTTTATTTCAGTGTAGCAATGCATACACTGGTACATGTTACATTAAGTGCCATCTATGCTAGAGTTATACAAGCGTAACGCCATTTCGAAATAAAGGCATGAAAAGTTAAAGCTCTAGCATGCGTGTTCAAAAAGCTCCGAAAGCGAACAGAAGCTCGGCAACACCGACCGGTCCGACGGTGTAACCAGCCACTCACACTACTAAACGGAACCCGTGGGTGAAGTTGAAAACAAAGCCAAGTATAGTAAAAGCTGAGCAGCGCAAAGCTCTCTCATCACGTTGTGGCCCTTAGTGGTGGTGACCATAGAAGCTACGCAAAGATCCGTGGAAATCCATCCTGGCATTTCCCCGTGGCATTCCATCGTTCCTCGGAGCGCGCTGGCAGAGAGTCGTGTGTAACAGAGCATTGCGAAAAAGCGTGTTTTTTTTGGAAATTCGTGAAAACACACAACAACCAAGCGGGAGAAGAATCTTCTCTCGGCGATTTGAGACCTCCTTCCGTGTGTGTGGCGGCGACAGTTTGGAGTTACAACAGAGTTTTCCTCTCGTACAGTGAGTCGATGACAGCAGTGTGGATCAGAAGCAAAGAAAATTACTTTCAGTGCCCCGCGTAAAGAAGTGACCGTTATTCCTCCCTTTTTCTTCTTTGTGTTTGCTGTGGCTGTGGAAAGCAGATTTTCAATTTTCCCACAAGCGCCACCGCCGCCGTCGTTGTTGTTGTTGTTCTCTTTTAATCGTCGAGTAGAAAAATAAGTTGAGGAAGTCAGTGTGGTTCACAGGAATAATAGAACAGTAACTTACTTCTTTCTTTGCAACCGGGCGAACGGAATCAACGTAATCTCACGTGTCCTGTTCTCTTCGTGTCCGTGAATTTATTGAATTCTTCTCGTGAAAGTAAGAAGCGTTCGAGGTTTATTGTGTAAGAGTTCTCGGTTCAAGTTGGTGTTGCTGTTGGAAGGATGTTTTTTCTGTTTTTTTTCACCAAGCAGATATCGCTAAATTAATTATCTAACCGTACAAGTGTGTGAGTGTGTGAAGGTTTTTTATCGCAAAACACAAGAAGAAAAACGTGAAAAATTTAGAATGGTTTACGAATTGTGAAGGACGTGAACAACAATGGAATAGTGGCATGTGGAGTTCGTGTTACGAAATCCGTTATGAAGTCGGAAAATCAATTTGTATCGTTGGAAGCTGGCAGGAACGTTGTGGATATTTTTCTCACAGCATATCAATGGATTCAGGTGCACACTGGAACAAAGAGGAGTGAAGTGTTGGTAGGAAAACGAGCCAATTAAGAATTTAGTGCTCGAAATTACACGAACTGATTAATTTAATATGAACGGTACCTCGCCAGCTAAATCAGTTCAGTACGAAAGTTGTGTATAAAAAACGGCGAAACCTTGTGGGGAAAAAAATACCTCCAGGATTTCCACTTCTTCTCTCAACCGAGAAGGATACCTATTGCGTGTTTTTGGCTCTCTCCCACAACTCCCGTACTCCCACACAAACAAGCACCGCACCGTGAACCATGTGGTCGATTTTGAGCGCGAGAAGGAGAGCGAGTGAGCGGTTTATTGTTGTCCACGTGAATTGGCAGTGTTGGTGCAGGCGTGCTGTGTGTTGCGATGATGTGTAAATGACAGCAGTAACTAACTGATTGACCAAAAACGTTGCATGTAAAACTTGACGTAGCGTTCCTACTTTTGTGTACCATCTTTCCATTACATCAATTAGTGTATCGTTACCAGTGCTTGGAAATATCTGTATCACATCAATCTTTTCAGCTGAATTTCCGGCCGCATTCGATCATTATACCATTGCATTCGGGATATCGAAAATGAACCAACGTCAAACCTCACAATCACAGCAAGCCAATCACAGTTGATTCATCCAGTTTATTTTCATTCTGTTTTTCGTTCTGTTCTGCGTTCACGGAATGTGAGCAAAACAAAATATCCCTAGTTTTGTCATTCATTGACATTAACATACCAGTTCATTCACTATCAGCATCGTTCTCGGACACTGACGAAACGGAGAAATTCGTTGAGGAAGATAAGAAAGTACAGAATGCTCATAATAGTGACAACAAATTAAATTGTTCAAGCATGCAAGGTTTCCGTCTCAGTTAAATTGCTTTCATTTTACATAGTGAATATGCAGTTCCAAATCCACTTGTCAGAAATGCTTCAAAAGAAGAATTCCGATGTAAAAAATACCGTCTAGACTCAAATTTCAAACATTTAACTTATTTTTAATTCTGAACACACGAACATAAAATGGTGGTGTCCAAGACACGACCGCAATGGGAATATTTCGAGCTTCCTTTTGCAAACGGATCAAACTATGCTATAGGATTAGCGGATGAAATTGCCAATATCCAGCTTTGGCTGACATAGTTTGCATTCGCTGCTTGGATCGCTTTCTGCAGAATGCCCCCTCGCCGTCCAAGCCTAAGCAATCCTTAGCTGTGAGTGTGCATGCAGATCTTGCTCTTTTGTTGGCATTTCCGCTTGCGCCACCGATTTGCGTTGCCCTTTCGGAGTAACTTCAAAAACAACTGAATAAGCAAGGCACTGACTCAATGAGAAATTCACACACATATCGGGATATTGAAAATGAACAGTCACAACATTCCTGACAATTCAATGGCAATGAATAAATGTGAATGAATTGTCATGACTCGAGCTTTAAGGAAAGCTCAAAGAGCACAGAATGAATATGAATGAACACAGTTGTAAATTTGTTTGCCGTCGAATGAATGACAGTAGCATCGACAAGCAAAATAAACGCGTTACACTGATAAAAATATATTTTCAATGTTGCTTAACAAGCTCAATATTTCCAAGCTCTGATCGTTACGTTGTCGCCGTATATCTCTTAGCGATCTGTCCATCCAGCCGTCGAGAATGTGGCATTGATTTTTTGGATACGGTACTGGTGTGGGTTAAACGTACGAGTTGTGATTTTACTAAGGATAAGTTCTGAGATCTTGTAATTTTGGTTATATTTTCCATTGAAATAAGACATACTTATCGACTCTTGCGCTGTAATGCATGATCGCGAATTATGATGATTTTCAGCTCGGATGAAAACACCTGAAATTGTAAACAAACGATGGATTCTATTGAATGAAATTACATAAGTTATACGTTTATGTAATACTTTGATGTGTTCTCGCTGGGTTTTAGGAGCTGATAAATAATAGCAGTGTAGTAATTTTTTTTCTAAATCCTTTTTTGTACAAATTACTTGAAATGCTACCATGTAAACTCACATATTCATAGTTACACAAACTAATGTAAACGGTTATGTCGATCATCATGTTTTAACCCATCAACGACCAAGCAGTAAACTTTTTTTTTTTTTTAAATTCATTGGTGTAATTTTGATTACAGAAAATCTCAATATAACGTACACATTTTCAATGGAAGAATGTTAGCCAACTCGTCTTAGGAGTTGGCATTGAAATGTTGTGGGTGTAAAGATATTAAATCACTTTGCATACTTGTTGGAACGGGAGTAAATATTCTTTTGAGCAATCAAACACCGTGTGTTCTGGGTGATAATAGTGCTTAAAGCTACAATATTTATTGTAGTTAGAAAATGATTGGAATAGATACACCTTCGCGCGGAATATATATTGACAGACATTGAAAAAGACTAGATGTGAATATATACAGAGGAAAATCGATGAACATCAAAATAATAGTAAAGAACTATGGCAAATATTGAAAACCTTATTAAATTCTAAAAATAGTATACCGCGGTCCATAGTTTTCAGAGGGTCAGAAGAGCAATCAGACCAAATTATAGCAAATAAATTCAACAGTTATTTCGTTAATAGTGTTCTGCTGATCAACCAAAATATTGACTGGGTCAATGAAACTAACGAAATAATACAGCCGATAAGTATCAA